>NC_057807.1:420555423-420830842 GCF_018294505.1 Triticum aestivum
CAAGCCAAACTGGTCGAAGTTGAGTCTAGAAATTCTTTAGTTATATAAGGGAATTGATTGTGGGATGGAACGTAAGGCTCTTTTTACTCCTTATACCTCATGGCCTTCTGATCTGAGTCATCTTATCTTTCCTACGGGGATTAAGAACTAGGCTATCTCTTCTTTCTATTAGGATCACGTGTTACTAATCCGTAGACTTATAAGATTGTTGATCCAAGCCTCAGTTCAGTTCCTACTATCTTCTGTATGTTAACTGTTGATCTCGAAACCTTGATATTGTGCTTCTGAGTGGTTATGCCACCATTTTTGTGAATGTCTCAAATCTTTTCTGAGCATTTACAGCCGTTATGCTGTCCGAGTCATCCCAGGTTTCTAAATAGTCGGATGCATTTGCAAATCCCTTCCTCCTGTTTCCGATGTGCCTTTGGTCAGATTAATCACACAAATCAGTGAGTTGAGGTACTTTATTGCCTTGACATATATGTTGGAGCTAGAATTATGACCCTAGGTGTCTTAGGGGATCATCTAGTAATTTAGCCATGACTTGTTCCCAGCGTGATGATTCTGGCCGTCATTATCGAAAGCATCCCGTGATGCCATTTAGTAGTAGGTATCCTATCCCTGGGTTTTGAACCCGAGATTCACTCTACTTGCTTCATGCTGATAGTTTTGATTGTTCCTTTAGGTTATTAGTAATCTTTGCATTAGTCCTCGATGTTCGTGGTATTCCTTTCTTCCAAATACTATGAACCGCTTATGGCAGATGTTCCTCGCTGATCGAAAGATCACAATCAGAGTGCTCTCGATGGATTCTCGATTCTACATTGTGACTCTATCAGTTTTACCTTTCTGCATGGGTTATCCGGAAGAAATATGTTGAACTTGGTTCGACATACTAATCTATGCATCCACAACTCAGAAAGTTATATGTTCCTTTGAGTTGTCCCTCTTTAGTTGTCTACTGACCTTCGTCTATCAATTGATAGTCAAGAGTATGCGTGCGTTCGTTTATCGATGCCTACTACTTTTGTGGTCCGTCAAGCCATTCTATCGCGGAATGACTAGGAGAAACAAACTCCAGTACCTCATCCATATCTAGGATTGGGTCAAAGTAGTTGTATTCCGCAGATCAAATGCCAATCCAGCTTTTGGTTCTGTTCTACCTTGGAGTATTACCTTATTCTATATCGAGATTGTTATAGGAATTGCACACCATCCTATGAACTCTTGGTACAGTGATACTTCTCACCATCATTAGTCATTCCTCGGCCCTCGTGTTGATGCAACCGGAATACCGACAAATGAATTGTGATGTGTGAAATCAATACTCCCAGCAACCTCGTTGCTTGGTAGTTAAAGGATAATAATTTCATTCTTAGTATGTTGGTTTTTGAATCATCCTTCTAAGACTGATCGTGCTACCTAGTCCTTATTTCGGTGCACTCTTTGATTGATGAGTTAGGATTTTGTCAAGTCCTCGCTCATTTGATCATATCATCTTGCCCTGAAAAGCAAGATTGTTCTCGAGCTTAGTAACATATCGGTGGTTCGTGATTTCCGAAGATCTTCTCGGAAGTATTACCAGGTCGTCACCTGACCGTTATGTTGAGCCCGTGATCAAGTTGGTTTCTTGTGAACCACCTTCTCTCCAAGAATCGGTGTTAGATATCCCTGAGCTAGTTGGTTAAGCTAGACAACAACTTGGAGAGTTGGAAGATAAAAGCTTGTCTGACTTAGTTCGTTCCAAAGGGATATTCTTGTGTAGTGTGTGTTGAAGAAAGATGATATCTTCATCGATTGGTCCCTGTGATCAGTTGCTGGACCTATTGTCTTATCAATCCTTTGATTTGAGTGTGGGCTATCGTCAAATCAAATCAGTACCAACGATGCTCGTAATGTTGTCTTACTCGTGGTTGATCCCTCGAGCATACACCCCTACATCTTTGGTCTGACCAATGCTATCACTTGTTCACTTAACTATGGAATTCCTTTTAAAAGGAAACCCGGATGAGTTGTTGTTGAGCCCATTGGCAACATCCTTCTCTCCTCCATGGTGTTGTTGAACATTAAGCTAGTGTTGGAAACTTTTGAAAGCATTTCTTCATGCTAGTTCATGGAGCAAATGTTCGGATGTAAGAAGTGACTTCCTCCAGTCCATGTGCATTTGATGCAAGTTGCCGCCGTGGATTCGAGAAAGTCAATGTTGTTTCCTTTGGAATCATCCCAAATCAGTCATGCATACGTGCGAAGTATTCTGTGGTTCGGAGACTTGCAACCTCCATTCTATATGGGTCCCTAGCACCCCAAGCCACTAATTGATTTGTTCAAGATTAATAAGTTTTAAGTGCTAGTCCCGAAGGTACCAGATGGATTTGTACAAAACTTCAATATCCTCGCTGATGGTTCCCCCTCCTGAAATCGGTAGTGTTTTATTATAAGACTACTTTGTGGTCATGCTTGTCTTGGACAACGTGTTCACATGTTTGTAGCAGAACCAGCTCATGTTTTGGAGCTTGCTATCGTAGTTCATTTCCCGAGAATCTCGCAACGTCATCTCGTCGAATTGTGTTGCAAACTTTCATTTTTCTTCCTAGACTCGATGAGTCTGGAATATCCTGACACCAACCAGATCTGAATCTCAGGCAGATATGATGGTTTGGAACATTTCCCAAGAACTATAATATTGGTCCCTTGATAACCGGTAAAGTGGATGTCGTGGCCAGCACCACCCAGCCGAAGGACCTATTATTGTGGTATCTTGATTGAAGCAGTTGGCCACCCCCCCATAGGGATTTCGTAGGATTTACTCCCTAGTTGCCCTATGGATTTCTGAGATCCCGAAGTCCGACCTTTTACTTGATGTTCTAGATATCAAACCATATCTATGAATGGGTTACACTAGCACCTCAAGGAGAACATTAGAAGCGGAGTGCTAGATGTCTCTCGGTCGATCATCCAGATTTTATTTCCTTGGCCCCGCCAAGGGTGAAATCTGAGAAGGTGTTATCTTCCTTTGCATCTGCATCCTCCATCACCATTCATCATGGTAGTAAGTTGTGTTATCGGACCCTTGACACGGATGTTGGTAAAACCTTGATGATTATGGAATTGCTCAAGTTCTTGAGAGCACGCACAAGCGCTAGGTGTTATCATCGGCACTAACTGGGTTTGCTCTCAGTTGCCTCGGCAATGCTATGACCTTTTCAAACAGTGAATTCACCCTCTATTGTTGGGTTCTCCCCCAGTTACCAGAATCATTCCCAGCATTTGCATTTTGTTCCCAGCTTGCACCACCAATGTGCCATTCTACCATGGGTCTCTTCCATTTCCGGTGGTAAGCAAATTCATCCATTACGTTGTCTTCAACAAGGTAATCCACATCATCCAAGTCCGAGTATGCCATTCTACCGACCCCCGCCAATCGATTGCTGTGATTTGCCTTAGGCTGATATAGAGAGTCTCAATGATCTCTATATCAAAGGTAATTCTTTTTGCCACTTAAGATAATAATCTACGAATCACTCTCCTCCAGGATGTTTCGTCGTGGTATCATGGCAACTCAACTCCTCGCTACGTTGACAATTGTTTACCACCTTCTTAAGTGTGGAATTGTTGTCCACCTAGTGAACCTTCGTCATCCGTCTCTTTCCACCCCTCTTGATGTGTAACTCGTGTCTCAACCCGAGAGATGGTCCTATGTCTCATTCCGTGAGTTGTTCGATCTTCGAGAAGATCGACCCTTCTAGAGTCTCTTTCCCTCCAGGTCATGTTGGCAGGATTTCTCAGAGCAAGACGACAAGACAAAGATGGTGATCGAATCAACGTTTCTATGAAGTGCAACCTGGATCGTGAAGATTATACTAGTTGCGTTTACCTTTCACCTTACCCTATGCTTGAATCTCGAGACGAGATTCTTGTTTAGTGGGGGTGAGTTGTCACATCCCTAGCTTCAGGCATTGCTCTAGGTTAGCTTCATGTGTGCATCATGTCTATATTTTTGGAACTTGAATTGAGGAAATTTGGAAGCCTCAAAACCCTAAATAAAAGAAGGGCAGAAACCCTAAAAATCTCATTCATTGTTCCAAAATGCTCTTCTTAAATGTTTGATAATTTTTGGTAAGGGTTCTGGTCCCAACCAAAATATTGAACATTTTTAAGGATTTATCTTTGGGACTTTGAATTTAATTCATTAGCTATTTGAATTTGAATTATATTCATATAATTAGAATATAATTTCAAATATCCCTGAATTATTTTATGAGCTTTTGGAAAGGTCCATCTAGCAAAATAAAATATTCAGAGGAGCTTTGGCATTGTTTGAATTATTATTTTAATTCAAAATAGTGGCAAAAGAATTAAATAAATAAAAAACAGAAACAGAAAAAGAAGGGAAAAACTTACCTGGCGCCACCACAGGCCCACCAGCCAGCCCACCTGGCCGGCCCAGCCCGGCCACCGCTCCAGCGAGCTGCTTGGCTCGCCAGGCAGGCAGCCAAGGTGCTCGGCGGCGGCACCGCAGCTCGCCACGCAGCTGCTCGCCGCCTCGCCGCCTCCCTCGCTCGGCTAACGCCGTGAACCGGCCTCCCTCTCTCCCCCGAACCCCCCAGACACCCCCTCTCCTCTCCAGCTCCTCCCCCTCGCACGCCTCAGCCATGGCCGACGCCACCATCGCCGCACCACCGTCGTAGCCGTGTTCCCCGTCGTCTCCACGCCGCGCCACCCTGTCCAGAAGCTCCGCCGTCCTCTACTCCTTCGAGCTAGCCGAGCCCCGAGCGCTCGCGTGCCTCGAAGCCGCCGCACCGACCTCGCCCGAGCTCGCCGTCGCCGGAGATCCCTTTCAACGCCGTCGCTGCCTCAGCTCGTCCCCGACCCCGCCGGTGGCCTCTACGGGAGCGCTGTGAGCCTAGCTACTCCCCCGACCCTCTCTCTCTCATTCCCGAGCCGTGTAGCCACCGCATGAGGATCACACGCCCGCACCGTCGCGGACCTCGTCGCCGACGTGCTTCCGGCCACACTCCGGCCACAAGATGGTGTCCATCTTACTCACCGAGTTCCGCAGCACCTAGCCAGCCACTCCCCGAGCCTCACCGACCCCTCTAGCGCCAAGTTCACCTTCGGCCGAACCCCGGTGGCCGCCAAAGTCGTCGCCGGCGCCAACTCCGGCCACCCCGACCCCAACGGGCTCCGCCAAGAGCTGCGGGTTGTCCTCAGCTCCACTCCGGTGGCCTCCGCGGTCCATTTGGTGGCCGAAATGGCCAAAACCACTCCCGCCGCCGCGTCGGGCTCGCCGGCGACTAAACGCCGGCAGCCGACTTTGACTTTGACCACGGGTGGGCCCTGGTTGACTCCCCTGAGTCAATGACAGGTGGGGCCCAGCCCTGTTAATTAAACAGGATTAGTTTTAATTAAGTTTTAATTAAAATAATCACCCTGACATGCGGGACCCACTGTCAGGTTTGACCCAGACCTATTCCGTTGACCTGCTGACGTCACACTGACGTCAGGCTGACGCAGTAATTGATTTTCTGGATTTAAATTAAATCAGGAAATTCCAGAATATTATTTAAACTTCAAAAATTCATAACTTTTATTCTGTAACTCCAAATTGGACAAATTATATATGAAAAATGATCAGAAAAATTCAAGGAATCCATCTGTACCATTTTCATGCATGTTAGAACAACTTATCACTACTGTTTAGCACAAATCAATTAAAGGGCATTTAAATAATCACATATGGAGTTTGAATTTGAATCTTGTATTCAAACCAACTTCATTTAACTTGTTGCTAGATGCATTAGCCCAAAACACATTCATTTTGCTATGTCATGATCATGCATCATATTGTGCATTGCATTGATTGTGTTTCCTTCTGTGTTGCCGGTATTTGTCCCCTCTCGATAGACGTGATACCGAGGATGTGATCGTTGACACTGATGAAGACTCAATGTTATCTTCAGAAGTGCCAGGCAAGCAAAATCCCCTTGTTCATTCCGATACAATCCTACCCTCTCGCTCCTGCTCTCTTTTACTGCATTAGGACAACACCGATTCAACTGTTACATGCTGCGGTAGTTGAACCCCTTTATCCTTTGCATGACCTGTCATTGCCACAGTAAATAGATGAAACCCACTAGCATGAGTAGGAGTTGTTTGAGCCCTGTTGTGCCTACTCATTCATGCTTGTTTGTCATGCCTGCTACTGCTTAGAGTTGAGTCAGGTCTGATTCATCGGGGATGAATCAGAGGCGTGTGAACATGTCCTACTGTGTGTGAGCTAAGTGTGTGAACACGATTTGGTAAAGGTAGCGGTGAGAGGCCATGTAGGAGTACATGGTGGGTTGTCTCATTGTAGCCGTCCTCAGGAACTGAGTTCTGTGTTTGTGATCCATGATTCAGTTACTACCATACATTGGGCCCTGAAATATGACCCCGCTCGACTTCTTATTCACCCTAGTCCTCTGTCCAGGAGTTGCAAGTAGTTTCTGGTGTTTGTAGCTTACTGGAGGCCGTGGACAGCGCTGACCGTAGGGGTGGGCTGTGATGCGGTAGGTACGTGGCACGGTGTACCGGATGCCCGTTTGGTATCTCGGGAACCCTGTTCACATCGTTTGGGGCTGTGAGCGAAACTCCGGCCGGATCTCCTCATGGATGGAACCCGAATAGGCGATAAACCTGGACTAGAGACTTGAGTGTTTAGGTAGGTCGTGGTCTACACCCACGTCGGCTTTCGCTTGAAGTCTGCCGAGCACATGTCGTGTGCAGACGCTAAGTGGTGGAAACATGTATGAAGAAGTACACCCCTGCAGGGTTAACATCATCTATTCGAATAGCCGTGTCCGCGGAAAAGGACTTCTGGGTTGCTTATATCAGTTCATAGACAAGTGAAAGTGGATACTCTAAAATACACAAGATAAGCGTGAGTGCTATGGATGGCGTTCTCGTAGGGAGACGGAAGCGGATCCATAGTGGTGTATTGATATGGTGAATATGTGGACTCGTGTGCGCCACCTCAAAAGAGTTACTTTGCAGTCGTAGTTTAGGATAGCCACTGAGTCAAAGCTGGCTTGCTGCAGTTAAACCCCACCACCCCCTTTGTTGACAATGATGCATATGTAGATAGATCTGATGTAAGTCTTGCTGGGTACATTTGTACTCACGTTTGCCTATTTTATGTTTTGCAGAGAGACTTCAGTCTCACTAGTAGTTCCGCTTGGACTTCGACGTTTAGCTTGTTACCTCAGCTACGATCTTGTGCCCTCGGCAGGATCTGGTAGATAGTCAGGCTTCTCAGCCTTTTTCATTTATAGATGTCTGTACTCAGACATGATAGCTTCCGCTTGTGCTTTGACTTGTATGCTCTGATTGTTGGGTCATGAGACCCATGCTTGTAATGTCTCGCTCCTTGGAGCCTATTGAATAAACTACTTGAGTCGTAGAGTCATTTTGTGATGCCATGTTGTATTGCACATATCGAGCATGTTGTGTGTATGTTATTGAAATGCTTGGTATGTGTGGGATCTGACTATCTAGTTGTTTATCTTTAGTAGCCTCTCTTACCGGGAAATGTCTCCTAGTGTTTCCACCGAGCCACGGTAGCTTGCTACTGCTCCGGAACACTTAGGCTGGCCGGCATGTGTCCTTCTTCGTTCCTGTGTCTGTCCCTTCGGGGAAATGTCACGCGATGAATACCGGAGTCCTGTTAGCCCGCTACAGCCCGGTTCACCGGAGTCCTGCTAGCCCAGTGCTACAGCCTGGATTCACTCGCTGATGACCGACACGTTCGATGCTGGGTCATGGATGCCTGTCCCTGTAAGTCTGTGCCACTTTGGGTTTATGACTAGCCATGTCAGCCCGGGCTCCTTATCATATGGATGCTAGCGACACTGTCATATACGTGTGCCAAAAGGCGCAAACGGTCCCGGGCTAAGGTAAGGCGACACCCGTGGGAATACCGTGCGTGAGGCCGCAAAGTGATATGAGGTGTTACATGCTAGATCGATGTGGCATTGAGTCGGGGTCCTGACACCCGGGAGGCCACATGGGCTGTAGGGGGTGCGCCTTGGCCTACATGGGCCAAGGGCACCAGCCCCAAGAGGCCCATGCGCCTAGGGAACCCTAGAGGGAAGAGTCCTCAAAGGGGAAGGCACCTCCGAGGTGCCTTGGGGAGGATGGACTCCTCCCCCTCCTCTTGGCCGCCGCACCAGATGCCATCTGGAGGCTGGCCGCCGCCCCTAGGGGGTGGGAAACCCTAAAGGGGGCGCAGCCCTCCCCTTCCCCTATATATATGAGGCCTAGGGGCTGCCATAACACGCGATTTGATCTCTCGTTGGTGCAGCCCTGCCTCTCTCCCTCCTCCTCTTCTCCCATGGTGCTTGGCGAAGCCCTGCGGGATTGCCACGCTCCTCCACCACCACCACGCCGTTGTGCTGCTGTTGGATGGAGTCTTCCTCAACCTCTCCCTCTCTCCTTGCTGGATCAAGGCGTGGGAGATGTCACCGGGCTGTACGTGTGTTGAACGCGGAGGTGCCGTCCGTTCGGCACTTGATCATCGGTGATCTGAATCACGACGAGTACGACTCCATCAACCTCGTTCAATTGAACGCTTCCGCTTAGTGATCTACAAGGGTATGTAGATGCACTCTCCTTCTACTCGTTGCTGGTCTCTCCATAGATAGATCTTGGTGTTACGTAAGAAATTTTTTGAATTTCTGCTACGTTCCCCAACAGTGGCATCATGAGCTAGGTCTATTGCGTAGATTCTTTGCACGAGTAGAACACAAAGTAGTTGTGGGCGTTGATGTTGTTCAATATGCTTACCGTTACTAGTCCAATCTTGTTTCGACGGTATTGTGGGATGAAGCGGCCCGGACCGACCTTACACGTACTCTTACGTGAGACAGGTTCCACCGATTGACATGCACTTGTGCATAAGGTGGCTAGCGGGTGCCAGTCTCTCCCACTTTAGTCGGAACGGATTCGATGAAAAGGGTCCTTATGAAGGGTAAATAGCAATTGGCATATCACGTTGTGGTTTTGCGTAGGTAAGAAACGTTCTTGCTAGAAACCCATAGCAGCCACGTAAAACATGCAACAACAATTAGAGGACGTCTAACTTGTTTTTGCAGGGTATGCTTTGTGATGTGATATGGCCAACAAGAATGTGGTGAATAATATGTGATGTATGAGATTGATCATGTTCTTGTAATAGGATTCACGACTTGCATGTCGATGAGTATGACAACCGGCAGGAGCCATAGGAGTTGTCTTTATTTTTTGTATGACCTGCGTGTCATTGAAGAACGCCATGTAAACTACTTTACTTTATTGCTAAACGCGTTAGTCATAGAAGTAGAAGTAGTCGTTGGCGTGACAACTTCATGAAGACACGATGATGGAGATCATGATGATGGAGATCATGGTGTCATGCCGGTGACGATGATGATCATGGAGCCCCGAAGATGAAGATCAAAAGGAGCAAAATGATATTGGCCATATCATGTCACTATTTGATTGCATGTGATGTTTATCATGTTTATGCATCTTGTTTACTTAGGACGACGGTAGTAAATAAGATGACCCCTTACAAAATTTCAAGAAGTGTTCTCCCCTAACTGTGCACCGTTGCTACAGTTCGTCGCTTCTAAGCACCACGTGATGATCGGGTGTGATGGATTCTTACGTTCACATACAACGGGTGTAAGACAGTTTTACACAGCGAAAACACTTAGGGTTAACTTGACGAGCCTAGCATGTGCAGACATGGCCTCGGAACACGGAGACCGAAAGGTCGAGCATGAGTCGTATAGTAGATACGATCAACATGAAGATGTTCACCGACGTTAACTAGTCCGTCTCACGTGATGATCGGACACGGGCTAGTTGACTCGGATCATGTAATCACTTAGATGACTAGAGGGATGTCTATCTGAGTGGGAGTTCATAAGATGAACTTAATTATCCTGAACATAGTCAAAAGACCTTTTGCAAATTATGTCGTAGCTCGCGCTATAGTTCTACTGTTTTAGATATGTTCCTAGAGAAATTATAGTTGAATGTTGATAGTAGCGATTATGCGATCAGTAGAAAGCTTATGTCCTTAATGCACCGCTTAGTGTGCTGAACCCCAAACGTCGTTTGTGGATGTTGCGAACATCGGACATACACGTTTTGATAACTACGTGATAGTTCAGTTAAATGGTTTAAGTAGAGGCACCAAAGATGTTTTCGAAACGTCATGGAACATATGAGATGTTTCGAGGGCTGAAATTGGGATTTCAGGCTCGTGCCCACGTCAAGAGGTATGAGACCTCCGGCGATTTTCTTAGCCTGCAAACTAAGGGAGAAAAGCTCAATCGTTGAGCTTGTGCTCAGATTGTCTGAGTGCAACAATCACTTGAATCAAGTGGGAGTTAATCTTCCAGATGAGATAGTGATGTTTCCCCAAAGTCATTGCCACCGAGCTGCTAGAGCTTCGTGATGAACTATAACATATCAGGGATAAATAAGATGATCCTTGAGGTATTCACGTTGTTTGACATCGCGAAAGTAGAAATCAAGAAGGAGCATCAATTGTTGATGGTTGGTGAAACCACTAGTTTCAAGAAGGGCAAGGGCAAGAAGGGATACTTCATGAAACGGCAAATCAGCTGCTGCTCCAGTGAACAAACCCAAGGTTGAACCCAAACCCGAGACTAAGTGCTTCTGTAATAAGGGGAACAGTCACTAGAGCAGAATTACCCTAGATACTTGGTAGATGAGAAGGCTGGCAAGGTCGATAGAAGTATATTGGATATACATTTGTGTACTTTACTAGTACTCCTAGTAGCACCAGGGTATTAGATACCGGTTCGGTTTCTAAGTGTTAGTAACTCGAAATAAAGAGCTACGGAATAAACGGAGACTAGCTAAAGGTGAGCTGACGATATATGTTGGAAGTGTTTCCAAGTTTGATATGATCAAACATCGCACGCTCCCTCTACCATCAAGATTAGTATTAAACCTGAATGGTTTATTGAATCTCGATCGTAGTGATACACATTTTCATGCCAAAAGATATAAGATAGTAATGATAGTACCACTTACTTGTGGCACTGCCATGTAAGTCATAATGGTATAAAACGCATGAAGAAGCTCCATGTTGATGGATCTTTGGACTCACTCGTTTTGAAAAGTTTGAGACATGCGAACCATGTCTATTGGTGTATATGCATGAAGAAACTCCATGCAAATGGACCGTTTGGACTCACTTGATTTTGAATCACTTGAGATATGCAAATCATACCACATGGGCAAGATGACTGAAAAGCCTCGTTTTCAATAAGATGGAACAAGATAGCAACTTGTTGGAAGTAACACATTTTGATGTGTCCAATCCAACGAGTGCTGAGGCATGCAGTGAATATCGTTATGTTCTTATTTCACAGATGATTCGAGTAGATGTTGAGAATATTTACTTGATGAAACACAAGTCTGAATTATTGAATGGTTCAAGTAATTTCAGAGTGAAGTAGGAGATCATTGTGACAAGAGGATAAAATGTCTATGATACGATCATAGAGATGAATATCCGAGTTACGAGTTTTGGCACACAATTAAGACATTGTGGAAATTGTTTCGCAATTAATACCGCCTGGAACACCATAATGTGATGGTGTGTCCGAACATCATAGTTGCACCCTATTGGATATGGTGCGTACCATGATGTCTCTTATCGAATTACCACTATCGTTCATGGGTTAGGCATTAGAGACAACCACATTCACTTTAAATAGGGCACCACGTAATTCCGTTGAGATGACACCGTATGAATTATGGTTTAGAGAAACCTAAGTTGTCGTTTCTTAAAAGTTTGGGGCAGCGACGCTTATGTGAAAAAGTTTCAGGATTAAGCTCGAACCCAAAGCGGATAAAATGCATTTTCATAGGAAACCCAAAACAGTTGGGTATACCTCCTAATTCAGATCCGAAAGCAATATGGATTGTTTCTAGAATCGGGTCCTTTCTCGAGGAAAAGTTTCTCTCGAAAGAAGTGAGTGGGAGGATGGTGGAGACTTGATGAGGTTATTGAACCGTCTCTTCAACTAGTGTGTGGCAGGGCACAGGAAGTTGTTCCTGTGGCACCTACACCAATTGAAGTGGAAGCTTATGATATTGATCATGAAACTTCGGATCAAGTCACTACCAAACCTCGTAGGACGACAAGGACACGTACTACTTCGGAGTGGTAAGGTGATCCTGTCTTGAAGGTCATGTTGCTAGACAACAATGAAACTACGAGCTATGGAGAAGCAATGGTGGGCCCAAATTCCGACAAATGGTTAGAAACCATGAAATCCGAGATAGGATTCATGTATCAGAACAAAGCATGGACTTTGGTGGACTTGCCCGATGATCGGCAAGCCATTGAGATAAATGGATCTTTTAAGAAGAAGACGGACGTGGATGGTAATGTCACCGTCTATGAGGCTCGACTTGTGGCGAAGAGTTTTTCACAAGTTCAAGGAGTTGACTACAATGAGATTTTCTCATCCGTAGCGATGCTTAAGTCCGTCGGAATCATGTTAGCATTAGCTGCATTTATGAAATCTGGCAGATGGATGTCAAGACAAGTTTCCTTACTAGTTTTCGTAAGGAAAGGTTGTATGCAATACAATCAGAAAAGTTTTGTCGATCCTAAGGATGCTAAAAGGTATGCTAGCTCCAGCGATCCTTTTAAGGACTGGAGTAAGCATCTCGGAGTTGGAATGTACGCTTTGATGAGATGATCAAAGATTTTGGATTTATACAAAGTTTATAAGAAACTTGTATTTCCAAAGAAGTGAGTGGGAGCACTATAGAATTTCTGATGAGTATATGTTGTTGACATATTGATGATCAGAGATGATGTAGAATTTCTAGAAAGCATATAGGGTTATTTTGAAAGTGTTTTTCAATGGAAAGCCTGGATTAAGCTACTTGAACATTGAGCATCAAGATCTATAAGGATAGATCAAAATGCTTAATAATACTTTCAAATGAGCACATACCTTGACATGATCTTGAAGGTGTTCAAGATGGACCAGTCAAAGAAGAAGTTCTTGCCTGAATTGTAAGGTACGAAGTTAAGACTTAAAGCTCGACCACGGCAGAATAGAGAGAAAGGACGAAGGTCGTCCTCTATGCTTAAGACGTAGGCTCTTCAGTATGCTATGCTGTGTACCGCACCTGAAGTGTGCCTTGCCATGAGTCAGTCAAGGGGTACAAGAGTGATCCAAGAATGGATCAAAGGACAGCGGTCAAAGTTATCCTTAGTAACTAGTGGACTAAGGAATTTTCTCGATTATGGGGGTGGTAAAAGAGTTCGTCGTAAAGATTACGTCGATGCAAGCTTAACACCTATCCAGATAGCTCTAAGTAGAGATACCGGATACATATAATGGAGCAACAATTTAGAATAGCTCCAAGTAGAACAGTTATTTGGAACAGCTCCAAATAGAGCGTGGTAGCTGCATCTAGGAGATGACATAGAGATTTGTAAAGCACACACGGATCTGAAAGGTTCAGACCCGTTGACTAAAACCTCTCTCACAAGCAACATGATCAAACATAAAACTCATTGAGTGTTAATCACATAGTGATGTGAACTAGACTACTGACTCTAGTAAACTCTTGGGTGTTAGTCACATGGCGATGTGACCTGTGAGTGTTAATCACATGGCGATGTGAACTAGATTATTGACTCTAGTGCAAGTGGGAGACTGTTGGAAATATGCCCTAGAGGCAATAATAAAAGTATTATTATTATATTTCCTTGTTCATGATAATTGTCTTTTATTCATGCTATAACTGTATTATCCGGAAATCGTAATACACGTGTGAATACATAGACCACAATATGTCCCTAGTGAGCCTCTAGTTGACTAGCTCGTTGTGATCAACAGATAGTCATGGTTTCCTGGCTATGGACATTGGATGTCGTTGATAACGGGATCACATCATTAGGAGAATGATGTGATGGACAAGACCCAATCCTAAGCATAGCACAAAGATCGTGTAGTTCATTTGCTAGAGCTTTGCCAATGTCAAGTATCTCTTCCTTTGACCATGAGATCGTGTAACTCCTGGATACCGTAGGAGTGCTTTGGGTGTATCAAACGTCACAACGTAACTGGGTGACTATAAAGGTGCACTACAGGTATCTCCGAAAGTATCTATTGTTTTATGCGGATCGAGACTGGGATTTGTCACTCCGTGTAAACGGAGAGGTATCTCTGGGCCCACTCGGTAGGACATCATCATATGCGCAATGTGACCAAGGAGTTGATCACGGGATGATGTGTTACGGAACGAGTAAAGTGACTTGCCGGTAACGAGATTGAACAAGGTATCGGTATACCGACGATCGAATCTCGGGCAAGTAAAATACCGCTAAACAAAGGGAATTGAATACGGGATTGATTAAGTCCTTGACATCGTGGTTCATCCGATGAGATCATCGTGGAACATGTGGGAGCCAACATGGGTATCCAGATCCCGCTGTTGGTTATTGATCGGAGAACGTCTCGGTCATGTCTGCATGTCTCCCGAACCCGTAGGGTCTACACACTTAAGGTTCGATGACGCTAGGGTTATAAAGGAAGCTTGTATGTGGTTACCGAATGTTGTTCGGAGTCCCGGATGAGATCCCGGACGTCACGAGGAGTTCTGGAATGGTCCGGAGGTAAAGATTTATATATAGGAAGTCCTGTTTCGGCCATCGGGACAAGTTTCGGGGTCATCGGTATTGTACCGGGACCACCGGAAGGGTCCCGGGGGCCCACCGGGTGGGGCCACCTGCCCCGGGTGGCCACATGGGCTGTAGGGGGTGCGCCTTGGCCTACATGGGCCAAGGGCACCAGCCCCAAGAGGCCCATGCGCCTAGGGAACCCTAGAGGGAAGAGTCCTCAAAGGGGAAGGCACCTCCGAGGTGCCTTGGGGAGGATGGACTCCTCCCCCTCCTCTTGGCCGCCGCACCAGATGCCATCTGGAGGCTGGCCGCCGCCCCTAGGGGGTGGGAAACCCTAAAGGGGGCGCAGCCCTCCCCTTCCCCTATATATATGAGGCCTAGGGGCTGCCCATAACACGCGATTTGATCTCTCGTTGGTGCAGCCCTGCCTCTCTCCCTCCTCCTCTTCTCCCATGGTGCTTGGCGAAGCCCTGCGGGATTGCCACGCTCCTCCACCACCACCACGCCGTTGTGCTGCTGTTGGATGGAGTCTTCCTCAACCTCTCCCTCTCTCCTTGCTGGATCAAGGCGTGGGAGACGTCACCGGGCTGTACGTGTGTTGAACGCGGAGGTGCCGTCCGTTCGGCACTTGATCATCGGTGATCTGAATCACGACGAGTACGACTCCATCAACCCCGTTCAATTGAACGCTTCCGCTTAGCGATCTACAAGGGTATGTAGATGCACTCTCCTTCTACTCGTTGCTGGTCTCTCCATAGATAGATCTTGGTGTTACGTAAGAAATTTTTTGAATTTCTGCTACGTTCCCCAACACCGACGACGACGATGACGAGGACGAGCCGCGCCCCGCTCGGAGCACGGCCAACACCGGCGCTGGCCCATCTGCTGGGCCGCCCGCCCATGGCGGCAAGTGCAAGAGGAAGCAAGGCGCTTCCCTATTCGGCAGCGCGCCGAAGAAGCCCAAGAATCCGGCCACAGCGACCATGCGGCAAGAGGCCGCAGCCAAGGCGGCCAAGTACCAGAGGCAGCCGAAGGTGCCCGTCATGGTATCAGCGTAAGTATCTTTTTCTGGCATTCTCTTCTTTTGCCGATCCATCCTAAAATAAATTCTTTGTCGTGTCTTCATATCTCAGGCCCCTCTCACCCTCGAGAAGTCGGGCGTCGCCTCGGTCATCAGGTCAGCGACGACCTCCTCCACCAACCGGCGGATCGATCCGGCCGCCGACCTCTGGGAGGCGAGAGAGCGGAACGCGCGAGAGGCGCGCGATGAAGAGGTCGACCTCCTGGCGAAGGCGGAGGCGAACAAGGCCGCAACCTCCGCAGCGAGGAGGCTGGCGCAGGCGGAGGCCGAAGCCGCAGAGAGGGAGCGGCTCGCGGAGGCCATGCGTCGCCAGGAGCCGCTGCTCGTGACGCCACTGAACACCGCACCACCTCCGTCGGAGTTCGAAGCGACGACCGGGGGAGCCGGCGATGAGCACCCGGTCATGGAGAGGGAGGGCGGCGATGTGTCCATGCCTGACGTCTTCGTGCCGCCGTCGCTACCGACTAGTGAACCACGGGTTGAGCAGCCGGCCGAGCCGCCAATGCCACCGGCTGAGAACGTGGTGGTGACGGACCTAACTCCTCAGGTCCGCACACCCGTACGCCGCCGTTTTGAGAAGGCGGTGTAGGACCTTGAGAAGAGGTGTCTAGAGGGGAGTGATTAGACACTAAGTACCAAAGTTGCAGTTTTTAACCCTTTTCAAATTTAAGTGGAGTTTAGCCACCTTACCGAGGCCAACCACCTTACCCTTTGAGTTGTCACTGAAAGTGACATACTTTCGAGGACTATCATTATCAGCAAGCTCACGAAACATCTCTCTATCTCCGGTCATGCGATCGGTACATCCACTGTCAAAGACCCATTCCTTTCCTCCTGACATATATCCCCGAAGATTTGCCATAAGACCAAAATGTCTCATTGCATCATCAAGATCGAAGTCACTATCATCATCCTCATCATAGTATCCATGTTCAACATCGTCATGTGGTGGATCAAATCCTAGAGAGGGTGATTTATTAGAGTGAGTTTGACAATGATCTTGTCTATGAATTTTTATAGCTTCGGAAATAATATCACTAATAATACCAACATTTCCTTTGGCACGCATAAGGTTTGTAAGCTCAAATAGACGATCACAAAACATAGGATCACTAGTATTCATTTTACTCAAAGCAATAGACTTATGGAGAATTTCATCAAGATTTTTCAAAGAATAATCAGGAAATCATTCCTCAAGAAATTTCCATATAGTGTAGGCACACTCAAGAGTAGGCAGTTTTATAGTCAAGTTTCTAGGCAAGCCTCTAGTGATAAGATTAACAGTTCTAACATTCCTAATCATGTCAATAGACTCATCAAGGGTAGGATGCATAGGATCAACACAAGGTGCAAAAGGACTAGCAATGTACTTGTTCAAATGATATTGATTGAAAATTAAAAGCATCTTATTTTTCCACTCATGAAAGTACTCTCCATCAAGAATAGGCACTCTATGTCTAAGACTCCCCAAAGTAGACTCATCCATCTTCCTCCAATGGTGATTAAACCAAAGCAATGAAAACCTCGCTCTGATACCACTTGTAGGACATTGAGAAGAGGTGTCTAGAGGGGGGTGATTAGACAATAAGTACCAAAGTTGCAGTTTTTAACCCTTTTAAAATTTAAGTGGAGTTTAGGCACAAGTTTAACATTCACAACACATAGCAAGCAAGCATGCAAAGAGTATATGAGCAGCGGAAAGTAAAGCATGCAATCTTGCAAGAATGTAAAGGGAAGGGTTTGGAGGACTCAAACGCAATTTGAGACACGGATGTTTTTGGCGTGGTTCTGATAGGTGGTGCTATCGTACATCCACGTTGATGGAGACTTCAACCCACGAAGGGTAACGGTTGCGCGAGTCCACGGAGGGCTCCACCCACGAAGGATCCATGAAGAAGCAACCTTGTCTATCCCACCATGGCCGTTGCCCACGAAGGACTTGCCTCACTAGTGGTAGATCTTCATGACGTAGGCGATCTCCTTGCCCTTACAAACTCCTTGGTTCAACTCCACAATCTTGTCGAAGGCTCCCAAGTGACACCTAGCCAATCTAGGAGACACCACTCTCCAAGAAGTAACAAATGGTGCGTTGATGATGAACTCCTTGCTCTTGTGCTTCAAATGATAGTCTCCCCAACACTCAACTCTCTCTCATAGGATTTGGATCTGGTGGAAAGAGGGTTTGAGTGGAAAGCAACTTGGGGAAGGCTAGAGCTCAAGATTCATATGGTAGGAATGGAATATCTTGGCCTCAACACATGAGTAGGTAGTTCTCTCTCAGAAATAGGATGCTGGAAGTGTAGATTCAGTCTGATGGCTCTCTCCACGAATGAAGAGGAGGTGGAGGGGTATATATAGCCTCCACACAAAATCTAACTGTTACACACAATTTGCCAAACTCGGTGGGACCGAATCAACAAACTCGGTCGGACCGATTTAGCAAATCTAGTGACCATTAGGATTTTCGGTGGGACCGAAATGCAACTCGGTAGGACTGATTCGGTTAGGGTTAGGGCATAACGTAATCTCGGTGAGACCGATTACACAAACTCGGTAGGACCGATTTTGGTAATTAGCTAACTAGAGAGTTGGTCAGGCAAACTCGGTTGGACCGATTATCAAACTCGATGGGACCGATTTTGATAATGAGTCAACCAGAAAGTTTGCATTGTAATCTCGGTAGTACCGATTGCTCAAACTCGGTGAGACCGATTTTGATAATGGACATACACAGAGAGATTACAATCCCATCTCGGTGAGACCGAGATCCCTATCGGTGAGACTGATTTGCCTAGGGTTTGTGGCAGTGGCTATGACATCTGAACTCGGTGGCTCTGGATAGAAAGAATCAGTGGGGCCGAGTTTGACTTTAGGTTTAGGACATATGTGTGGAAGTGGGAAAGTAGTTGAGGGTATTTGGAGCATATCACTAAGCACTTGAAGCAAGAGGCTCATTAAGCAACACCTCATCCCTCCTTGATAGTATTGGCTTTTCCTATAGACTCAATGTGATCTTGGATCACTAAAATGTAAAATGAAGAGTCTTGAGCTTGAAGCTTGAGCCAATCCTTTGTCCTTAGCATCTTGAAGGAGTTCCCACATCCTTTAGTCCATGCCACTCCATTGTTGAACTTATCTGAAATATACTAGATAAAAGTGTTAGTCCAACAAGAGATATGTTGACATTAATTACCAAAACCACCTAGGGAGCACTTGTGCTTTCAATCTCCCCCTTTTTGGTAATTGATGGCAACATACATCAAAGCTTTAGATAGAGATATAAAGAATAGCAAGTAAAGCTTTGGAAAGACATGTAACAAGCATAGGCTCCCCCTACATGTATGCAATCATGTGGATATTGAAAATGGAAGCATGTGATAGCATAACCATGATAGAGCAGGCAATGTGTTACATGTATCTTGGCCATATGCATCAAAGCAAAAAATATATTAAAGGAAATACCTTCATGCCCATGAGTCCTTCTTGCAAACAGTATGTACATCAGCAAGAATTCCTCATACACATGATTGTGATGCATATACTTACCTTGTAGTCTTGAGTTGGCTTAGGATGAAATGAACCCGCGTAAACAAGGTTAGAGAACACAGATACATCTACTAGCCAGAGCAAACAGAAGAAATCACAAGAATACCAAGACTGGGATGACATGTAGAGAGTGAGTACTAGGTACCACAGTTGATTAGACATGTCCCCAAGAGTAAAGATATGTAATGAATTTAAATGATCTCTTTCCCTTAGATGTCTTGCTCCCCCTGAATCTAGCATAGGATACTGGGAGAAGATAGGTAACAGAAAATCAGAGCTGAAGGAAAACAGAGCTGAAAGATATGAATGATGATCAGAACTAATGCAAGCTAATGCAAATAAGCACATATGAACATGTCTTTCCCCTCAAGAAGACATGTGGCATCTCTCCTCTTGAACACCAAGCATCTGGGTTCCTTGAGAAATACTTTCTACTTAAGTATCCTCTCCCCCTGGAGATCTCTCTCTCTTCCTGAAGGATCTCTCCCCCCTATGAGATGTGATCCCTCTCTAAATGATCTCTCTCTAAATGATAGGCTTTGATGTGATATCTCTCTAAATGATAGGCTTTGATGTGATCTCTCTCTCCCCCTTTGACATCAATTTCCAAGAAGGGCTTGATAAAGATGTAATCTCTCTCTCCCTCCGGAATTTGTCGTGAATGGGTTTGATCCTTGAGTCACAACATAAAGCAATGATTAAAAATGTGATGCTTGTAGAGGACAAGATTCATTGAGTGGAGCTGGATCAGAAGAAACTCAGAATATGTGGCAAAGAGTTTTTCCTGTTATGAAATCGGTGGCACCGAGTGGTATGCTTCGGTGGTACCGAAAATTTTCGGTTGGACCGAAAATAACAAGTCGGTGTAACCGAGTTCATCACAGAGAAAAACACTTGTCACCTCAGCTCACTAGACTAATAAGATCTCACAAAGATTTGCAAGGAATTTACTGAAAGATATGCAAGGAATTGGAATGCAGAAAATGCAGAGCAAACAGAAAGAAATCTAGATGAAGTTTTTTTTGAAAGGGGAAACAAATATGCATGAGACAAATGCAAGAACACAGAAGAAAACACAAGAGAACTTCATCTAGAGATGGTCGGCGACAAAGTCACCTATGTTAGAGTATATTGACTTAGGAGTCAAGTGAGATCACTTGATCATAGGTCATACTCATCGTTTAAGCTCAAAATGGGGTTACCATTTTTTTCGTTTAAGCATCTTGATGTATTCACATCTTGTCGAGTTGCTTTAACTCATGACTTGGAGTAAAGCTTCTCTAAGATGGAATAACATACCTTGGTTGGTGGTGTTGTCCATGTAGTTGAACTTGTGTGAGTTGCTCAAGGTTGATGTACCTCATCAAGAATTTGGAGCACCACTTGGAATTTGAGTCCATCTACCTACATGGGTTAGTTCTTGCAAGGAAGAGCACTTGTGTATCCAAAAAAATGACAATCATGAAGCTCAACATAGAATTTGTCAAAGGATATGTTCGAATGGCTTTGTGCTTCCTTGTCTTCAACCACCTTTGTATAGAGACTTGGTGATGTAGAGATTGCTCAAGATGTGAGTCGGTTACAATCTCATGGAATTTGATTCAACCAAGTACCTGCATGGGTTAGATAACATGCAAGATACAAATATATCCTAGACATAAGATTTTCATCATAAGAGAAATATCAAGGATTAGTCATAAGCTCATGTCTTGCATGTATCCAATGGAGTTTCTACTCCAAGTTTGAAGCATCAATGATGTTAAATTCTCCTCTTAACCTGCAAAACACTTTCTCATCAAGAGGTTTAGTGAATATATCCGCTAATTGCTTTTCGGTGCGAACATGCTTAAGATCAATGTCACCCTTAGCAACATGATCTCGAATGAAATGATGACGAACTTCAATATGCTTAGTTCGAGAATGTTGCACAGGATTATGACCAATTTTGATAGCACTTTCATTATCACAAAGCAATGGAACATGTCTCACATATATCCCATAATCTTTAAGAGTTTGGGTCATCCAAAGTAATTGAGCACAACATGAACCAGCGGCAATATATTCAGCTTCGGCGGTGGATAAGGATACCGAGTTTTGTTTCTTGGAAGACCAAGACACAAGAGATCTACCAAGAAATTGACAAGTACCCAAAGTGGACTTTCTATCAACCTTGTCTCCGGCATAGTCCGAGTCGGAATAGCCAACAAGATTGAAAGAGGCCCTCTTAGGATACCAAATGCCAAAATTTGGTGTATGAATTAAGTATCTCACTATCCTTTTCACGGCCTTAAGATGACATTCTTTAGGAGTAGCTTGATATCATGCACACATGCACACACTTAGCATAATATCGGGACGTGAAGCACATAGATATAACAATGAACCAATCATAGAGTGATAAACCTTTTGATCAACCGGTTCACTATCTTTGGTCAAATCAAGATGTCCACTAGTAGGCATGGGTGTAGACATACATTTGCATTCTTGCATATTGAACTTCTTGAATAAGTCCTTAGTGTACTTCGTTTGAGAGACAAAAGTACCTTCCTTAGTTTGCTTGATTTGCAACCCAAGAAAGAATTTGAGTTCACTCATCATTGACATCTCAAACTTCTCCGACATTAGCTTCCCAAACTTTTCACTAAAGTGAGGGTTAGTTGAACCAAATATAATATCATCAACATAGATTTGGCACACAAATAGTTCACCATTAACCCTTTTAGTAAAAAGAGTAGAATCAATTTTCCCAATTTCAAAGCCTTTTTCAATAAGGAACTTCGTTAAGCATTTGTACCAAGCTCTAGGATCTTGTTTAAGACCATAAAGAGCTTTGTGAAGTTTGTAAACATGATTGGGTTTCTTAGGATTGACAAAGCTAGGAGGTTGTTTAACATAAACTTCCTCCTCTATTTCACCATTTAGAAAAGCACTTTTAATGTCCATTTGGTACAAGGTGATATCATGGTGATTAGCATAGGCAAGTAAGATGCGGATAGACTCAAGTCTAGCAACGGGGGCGTAAGTCTCACCATAGTCCATACCTTCGACTTGTGTGTAGCCTTGGGCAACGAGACGTGCTTTGTTGCGAACAACTTGTCCATCTTCATCTTGCTTGTTGCGAAACACCCATTTGGTACCGATGATGTTGTGGTTGTTGTCGGGCTTCTCAACCAATGTCCAAACTTGGTTTCTCTCAAAGTTTTGTAGCTCTTCATGCATAGCATTTATCCAATCCGGATCTTCCAATGCTTCTTCGACGTTCATAGGTTCAATGCTAGAGATAAAAGAATAGTTTTCACAAAAGTTAGCTAGACGAGTTTTAGAGCGAGTGATTCTCCCGGTTTGAATATCATTGTAGATTTGCTCGACGGGATGGTCTTTAGCAATTCTTGCTCGAACTCGTGAAAGCTTTTGCTTGGATCTTCGTTGAACATCTTCTTCATCTTGTTCTTCTTCTTGGCCTTCTTCATTGTTGGCATTGTTGTTCTCTTGTCGTGGTGGAGAAGGAGGTCGTTGACATTCATCTTGATGCACTTCCTCGTTTCCTTCATCTTGGTGTGTCCCACTTGTGGATGCTTCCGTATCAACTCTTGGTTCACCTTGTCGTGAAGTAGAAGCTTCCACTTGGACAGACGAGGTACTCTCCTTCACCTCCATTGGACGGACCTTGCCAATAGACAAGTCTTGGATTGCTTCCGAAGGATCTTTGTCTCCTACATCAATTGGCAATTGCTCTACTTGCGAGCCGTTAGATTCATCAAACTTCACATCTACCGTCTCTTCAACCTTTCGGGTGAAATTGTTGTAGACACGGTAAGTGTGAGAGTTTGAGCTATAACCTAGTACGAAACCTTCATGAGACTTAGGAGCAACTTTAGAACAACAATGCTTATCAAGGATGTAGCACTTTGAGCCGAATACTCGAAAGTATCCAACTTGGGGTTTGTTACCAGTGAGGAGCTCGTATGCCGTCTTGCCGAGTAGCTTGTGAAGATACAAGCGATTTGTTGCATGACAAGCTGTCTCAACCGCTTCTGCCCAAAAGTGCTTCGGCGTCTTGTACTCATCAAGCATCGTTCTTGCCATTTCGATGAGCGTCCGGTTCTTCCTCTCAACAACTCCATTTTGTTGAGGTGTGTACGTAGCCGAGAACTCGTGTGAAATCCCTTCTTCATCAAGAAAGGTGTCCACATTTGCGTTCTTGAACTTCGTTCCGTTGTCGCTGCGAACCTTCTTGATCTTCACTTCAAATTGATTTTGGGCCTTCCTAGCGAAGTTTTTGAAGATCTTCTGAACCTGAGATTTATCATCAAGAAAGAACACCCACGTAAATCTGGAAAAATCATCAACTATAACTATACCAAAAGAATTTCCACCGAGACTCTTGTAAGAGTTGGGACCAAAGAGATCCATGTGAAGTAGCTCGAGTGGCCTCTTTGTGGTCATGATGTTCTTCACGGGATGCCTTCCTCCAACCTGTTTACCTGCTTGACAAGCACTGCAAAGTCTGTCCTTATCAAATATGACATCGTTAACTCCAAGGATATGATTTCCTTTAATAAGCTTGTCAAGGTTTCTCATGCCAACGTGACCTAGTCGTCTATGCCATAACCAACCTTTTGAGGATTTAGCAATGAAGCAAGTTTTAGGTTGAGCCTTTTTAGTGAAATCAACAATGTATAGATCACCTCTACGTATGCCGGTAAAGACAATTTTATGATTGTCTCGACGAAACACTTGGCAATCAATTTCAGTAAATAAGACATTGAAACCAAAGTCAGCAAGTCTAGATACTGAAAGTAAGTTGTATCCAAGAGATTCAACGAGCATGACATTTTGTATGGAGCTATCATGTGAGATGGCCACCTTACCGAGGCCAACCACCTTACCCTTTCAGTTGTCACCGAAAGTGACATACTTTCGAGGACTATCATTATCAGCAAGCTCACGAAAAATCTCTCTATCTCCGGTCATGCGATCGGTACATCCACTGTCAAGGACCCATTCCTTTCCTCCTGACATATATCCCCGAAGATTTGCCATAAGACCAAAATGTCTCATTGCATCATCAAGATCGAAGTCACTATCATCATCCTCATCAAAGTATCCATGTTCAACATCGTCATGTGGTGGATCAAATCCTAGAGAGGGTGATTTATTAGAGTGAGTTTGACAATGATCTTGTCTATGAATTTTTATAGCTTCGGAAATAATATCACTAATAATACCAACATTTCCTTTGGCACGCATAAGGTTTGTAAGCTCAAATAGACGATCACAAACATAGGATCACTAATATTCATTTTACTCAAAGCAATAGACTTATGGAGAATTTCATCAAGATTTTTCAAAGAATAATCAGGAAATCATTCCTCAAGAAATTTCCATATAGTGTAGGCACACTCAAGAGTAGGCAATTTTATAGTCAAGTTTCTAGGCAAGCCTCTAGTGATAAGATTAACAGTTCTAACATTCCTAATCATGTCAATAGACTCATCAAGGGTAGGATGCATAGGATCAACACAAGGTGCACAAGGACTAGCAATGTACTTGTTCAAATGATATTGATTGAAAATTAAAAGCATTTTATTTTTCCACTCATGAAAGTACTCTCCATCAAGAATAGGCACTCTATGTCTAAGACTCCCCAAAGTAGACTCATCCGTCTTCCTCCAATGGTGATTAAACCAAAGCAATGAAAACCTCGCTCTGATACCACTTGTAGGACATTGAGAAGAGGTGTCTAGAGGGGGGTGATTAGACAATAAGTACCAAAGTTGCAGTTTTTAACCCTTTTAAAATTTAAGTGGAGTTTAGGCACAAGTTTAACATTCACAACACATAGCAAGCAAGCATGCAAAGAGTATATGAGCAGCGGAAAGTAAAGCATGCAATCTTGCAAGAATGTAAAGGGAAGGGTTTGGAGGACTCAAACGCAATTTGAGACACGGATGTTTTTGGCGTGGTTCCGATAGGTGGTGCTATCGTACATCCACGTTGATGGAGACTTCAACCCACGAAGGGTAACGGTTGCGCGAGTCCACGGAGGGCTCCACCCACGAAGGGTCCACGAAGAAGCAACCTTGTCTATCCCACTATGGCCGTCGCCCACGAAGGACTTGCCTCACTAGTGGTAGATCTTCATGAAGTAGGCGATCTCCTTGCCCTTACAAACTCCTTGGTTCAGCTCCACAATCTTGTCGGAGGCTCCCAAGTGACACCTAGCCAATCTAGGAGACACCACTCTCCAAGAAGTAACAAATGGTGCGTTGATGATGAACTCCTTGCTCTTGTGCTTCAAATGATAGTCTCCCCAACACTCAACTCTCTCTCATAGGATTTGGATCTGGTGGAAAGAGGGTTTGAGTGGAAAGCAACTTGGGGAAGGCTAGAGATCAAGATTCATATGGTAGGAATGGAATATCTTGGCCTCAACACATGAGTAGGTAGTTCTCTCTCAGAAATAGGATGCTAGAAGTGTAGATTCAGTCTGATGGCTCTCTCCACGAATGAAGAGGAGGTGGAGGGGTATATATATCCTCCACACAAAATCTAACCGTTACACACAATTTGCCAAACTCGGTGGGACCAAATCAACAAACTCGGCCGGACCGATTTAGCAAATCTAGTGACCATTAGGATTTTCGGTGGGACTGAAATGCAACTCGGTAGGACTGATTCGGTTAGGGTTAGGGCATAATGTAATCTCGGTGAGACCGATTACACAAACTCGGTAGGACCGATTTTGGTAATTAGCTAACCAGAGCGTTGGTCAGGCAAACTCGGTTGGATCGATTATCAAACTCGGTGGGACCAATTTTGATAATGAGTCAACCAGAAAGTTTGCATTGTAATCAAGGTAGTACCGATTGCTCAAACTCGGTGAGACTGATTTCGATAATGGACATACACAGAGAGATTACAATCCCATCTCGGTGAGACCGAGATTCCTATCGGTGAGACCGATTTGCCTAGGGTTTGTGGCAGTGGCTATGACATCTGAACTCGGTGGCGCCGGATAGAAAGAATCAGTGGGGCCGAGTTTGACTTTAGGTTTAGGACATATGTGTGGAAGTGGGAAAGTAGTTGAGGGTATTTGGAGCATATCACTAAGCACTTGAAGCAAGAGGCTCATTAAGCAACACCTCATCCCTCCTTGATAGTATTGGCTTTTCCTATAGACTCAATGTGATCTTGGATCACTAAAATGTAAAATGAAGAGTCTTGAGCTTGAAGCTTGAGCCAATCCTTTGTCCTTAGCATCTTGAAGGAGTTCCCACATCCTTTAGTCCATGCCACTCCATTGTTGAACTTATCTGAAATATACTAGATAAAAGTGTTAGTCCAACAAGAGATATATTGACATTAATTACCAAAACCACCTAGGGAGCACTTGTGCTTTCAGGCGGCCTCGACGCCGCGACCGCTGGAGACCGGAGCCGCAAGCTCGTCGGTCCCCGACACCGAGGCATCCAGCGCCGCACCAACCGGTTGGGTGCGTGGAGGCGGGACGGGCGCCCTGAACCAGGCGTCCCTTGACGTCCAGGGCAAACTCCGGGCCGAAGCCGAAGCCCTCAGGCGCTGCAACGAGGCGTTCCTGGAATCGCGAGCTGCCATCCGCGTAAGCTTCCTACTTCTTCTTTACCTTGATATTCTTTCAACCTTCATGGGGGCGCGCCAACGCACCCACTGGGTGTAGTCCCCAAGTTTTGGGCCGGCTGCTGAGCAGGCGGTCCGGAACTTTATCTTGTCGGAGTTGAATGTTGATTTGTTTGATATTCCCCTCTGCAGGACTACCACAACCTCCGTGCGGTCGCTTACAACTCAAGGGTCCAGGAGCTGGAGACGCAGACCGGCCATCTGTCCGAGAGCCGGAGTGAGCTTCTATTCCTTTCTTCTGCGGGGGCGCGCCAGCGCACCCGCGTGGTGTAGTCCCTGAGGTTCGGGCCGACTGCTGAGCAGTCGGGCCGAATCTCCCTGGTTAGCTGCATCTTTCTTTTTTTTTTGACTGATGTTCTTCCTTCTCTTCCTTTCTTTAGGGGCCAATGCCGCCTTGCAGCAGCAGTTGGGCGAAGCCAACACCGTCCTGCAAGGCAAGGAGGCCGAGTGCGGCAAGCTGGCCAAGGAGCGAGACCGCCTGGTCACTCAGCTTGCCGAACAGGCAGAGGCCCTCAAGGCGGCCCAGTTAGAGGTGAAGACGAAGGAGGACGACCTCCTCGCCGAGTTTGAGGTCGAGCGCTCCGCTTGGGCCGACAAGGAAGCCCAGATGACGGACTGCTTCAGCAGCATTGAAGACTTGGTCGATGGTAAGCTTTATTCTCTTGGTTTCTTTTTTTGAACTGTCGGCCCTTATCTAGGCCGATCCCTTGCTTATAACTTTGGCCTTTCTCTTCTTCTGTCCAAACAGACTTCTTCCCGGGCCATTCTGTTGCTGCAATCCAGATGATCGAGGCCCAGCGTGAGGAGCGGAGGGCGAAGGGTGTGCAGATCGCTGCTGACGCCCCTGGACTCTCAGTGAGCAGATCCTCAGCATCCAGGCCCGCCTTCGGCCTGCCCATCAAATGTTGCACTGCCTTCAGCGTGTCGGCGCCCAGGTGGTTTCCGCCCTCTGGCTAGGCTTGCCGGCTCCGCACACCCCAAGTCGGACTGCCGACTGGCTGGAGGTGCCGGCCGGCCGCCTGGAAGCCTGGAAAGGCTCAGCAGCCCGGGCAGGAGCGCGCCGGGCCTTGGAATTCATCAAGGCGTGGTACCCTAGGCTAGATCTAGCCCAGTTAACCACGTTCCAGCTGGAGGCGCAGGAAGAGCTGGCGGCGGTGGAAGCTGAGCTTATCAATAGGGCGGCGGCGATCGCCGACTTCACCAACACTAACGTCTTCGTCCCGGAGGTGGTCGAGGAAGGCGCCGAAGCGCCGCAGGAGTGGCTCGGGCTGAACCCGGAGGACAGTGAAGATTGAGCTGAAGTCATCGACTCCAGCGATGAAGGGGAAGACGGGAAGGAGGAGGAGGAGGAGGAGGAGGAGGAGGAGGAGGAGACCGACGTCGACCTGCCGGAGGTTGGGACGGACGGTCAGCCCCAGCCTGACTGGGCCTCCAGCAACGAGCCGCACACCAAGGAGCCGACTGCTACTGGAGAGGGCCAGGCGGGGATCGACCAGCCACCCGTTCCTCCGACGGATGCCACCGACTCCGTCCTCCAGCCCTCCACCGTCCCGACTGCCGCTGCCGACTCTTCTGCCAAGACGGAGCCGCCTGCTGTGTCAGGCGGCGCAGCCGACTCCAGCGTTCAGCCGGGGACTTCTACCGCGCCAACCGGCACCGCCCAGTCGGAGCCTTCTGCTGCTCCTTAGGATTTTCTCTTTTCCCCTGTTTGCTAGAGTCTTGGACAATTTTGGTTAAATTTCGCAATTCCACCCGGGGGTGTATGTTCGAACTTTGTTTGAATGCCGGCCAGTAGGCCTTTATCCATGTAAATATTCTATCACTTTTTTATGCTTGTTGCGCCGTCTTCTAACTTTTCTTTCCTTTTGTTCCTTGGTTTTTTTCTTTGTCGCCCTCCCTTGGCTATCCTCTTGCCAGCCAAGCAACCGCTCTGCGGACTGCGGCTGTGTTGAGTATTTAGCTGTTTGTGGGAGGGCTAGTACTTAGCCATTCGGAGTGTTGGCAATAAAAGCAGAAGCCGGCCGACCGCCTGCTCGACAGCTGGACGACTAGGTGCAATGTCGGCTTCCACTATATGCGTTTCTTCCTTAGTCGTTTTTCGTGCGGGGCACCGTTTTCCAACCCCTGCCCGCCATGCAGTCGCTCTACGAGTTGTGGCTTCTGACAAAGGAAGTTTTGGTGCCGACACACTGTGCTTTTCTGGCTACAGGCGGCGGCATATAGCAGAAGGCGGCGAGCCTTCGGGCCGACTGGTCGACCCCGGTGCCAGGTGGAAAAAATAAAGCTACACATACTCATAGGCATAACACTTATCATATAGATAAAAGAGGGTAGCTCCCGAGCTCTTCTCAGGGGACCCGGAGTCTTTATACATAGTACAAAAGGTAGCGTGATACATACTGCTTTCAACTATAAAACCGTCGGAGAAGGTTTGCGTTCCATGGCCTCTCCGTCTCTTTGCCCGAATCATCTCTCTTGCGCGCTTTGGGCTTCCGGGCATCGATCAGATAGTAGGAATCGTTGCCCAGTACCTTGCTAATGATGAAAGGGCCTTCCCGAGGTGCTGAGAGCTTGTGGTGCCCGGCTGTTCACTGGATCAGCCAGAGCACATGGTCTCCCTCCAGGAAGGATCTTGGCTTCACCTTGCGGTTGTAGTATCGACGCAGACTCTGCTGGTAGATGGCTGACCGCCTGAGTCCCAACAGCCGGCCCTCCTCCAGCAGGTCGGCGCCGTCTTCTCGCGCCTCTTTGGCATCCGCCTCGGTGTACATGGTGACTCTTGGGGAGTTGAACTCGATGTCTGTCGGGATGACGGCTTCGGCACCATAGATGAGGAAGAAGGGCGTGAAGCCAGTTGACTTGTTCAGAGTTGTGCGCAAGCTCCAGAGGATGGCCGACAACTCGTTGAGCCAGTAGCCGGCCGAATGCTCCAGAGGCTCGACCAGTCGGGGCTTGAGGCCGGACAGAATGAGGCCGTTTGCACGCTCAACTTGGCCATTTGACTGCGGGTGAGCAATGGACGCTAAGTCCAGGCGGATGCCTTGTGTTGCACAGAAACGAGCCAAGGCTCCTTTGGCGAAGTTGGTGCCGTTGTCGGTGATGATGGTATGTGGTATGCCGTATCACGTGGTGACGTCAGCGATAAAGGTCACGACAGTCGGCCCATTCAGCTTCTTGATTGGGTTTGCCTCTATCCACTTGGTGAACTTGTCCACAGCGACAAGCAAATGAGTCATGCCACCACGGGCCGTCTTGAATGGTCCTACCATATCCAGCCCCCAAACAGCGAAGGGCCAGGCTATGGAAATGGTCTTGAGTGCAGAAGACGGCATATGTGGCTTGGAGCGGAATCTCTAGCACCCTTGACACTTCTGAACTAGTTCTTTGTCCTCTTCTAGAGCAGTCGGCCAAAAGAATCCATGACGGAAAGCCTTGGCCACAAGTGAGCTTGAAGCCGCGTGGTGGCCGCACTCGCCTTGGTGGATATCCCTGAGTATTGCTTGGCCTTGGTCCGGCTCCATGCAGCGCTGATAAACCCCGGTGACACTTTGTCGCACTAGCTCTCTGTTGACTATAGTGTAGGCTGCTGCTCGCCTTTGCACTTATCGGGCCGAGATCTCATCAGTCGGCAGCTCTTTATTCACCAGGAACTTGAGGATTGGCTGAGCCCAAGATGGCGCTGCAATTTCTTCGACTGCCACAACTGCAACTTGTACGAGGGTGGTTGGGCCGGGAGGCGGCAGGTTGGCAGCTGCTTCCGCCTGCTGTGCTGAAGAAGTCCCCAGGCCGACTGCTGAAGTCCCCGGGCTGGGCTCTGGAGTCCCCGAGCCGGGTGCGGCTGCAGCAGTCCCCGGGCCGCGTGCCGAAATCCCTGTGCCGGCCTCTGGGACTATCAAGTCGGATCCGACTACTTCGGGAGGGGCCGACACAAAGATGGAGTATGAATTAGGAGACGGCTTGACAGACGGCTTGAGAAGGCGGCGTAGGGCTACGCCGGCTGGTATCGCTTGTCGGGTGGAGCCAATCCGTGCCAAGGCATCTGCTTGCTCGTTGTCGTTTCTTGGCACGTGAAGGAACTCGCACCCGTCAAAGTATCCACTGAGTTGCTGCATGAGGAAGCGGCAGCTCGCCATGTTTGCGTCCTTGGCATCCCAGTCGCCTGACAACTGCTGGACCACCAAGTCGGAGTCACCATAGCACAGGATCCGGCAGATGCCGAGTTCCTTGGCAAGCCGGAGCCCGTGTATGAGTGCCTCGTACTCAACTATGTTGTTGGAGGCGGCGAAGTGGACTTGCAGCATGTATTTGAGCTTGTCGCCTTTGGGAGAGGTGAGGACGACGCCGGCTCCCAAACCGGTGCGCATTTTTGAACCATCAAAATGCATTCGCCAATGGGTAGAGTCTGGTGCAGGCGGCAAATACTGGGTCTCGGCCCAGTCGACGAGGAAGTCGGCCAGCACTTGTGACTTGATGGCGGTACGAGGCTGGTAGTAGATGGTGTAAGGGGCCAGATCAATAGCCCACTTGGCCACTCGCCCGGAGGCGTCTCGGCTTCCAATGATCTAGGCAAGCGGAGCTGTGCAGACGACAGCTATGGGGTGCTCTTGAAAGTAAGGCTTCAGCTTCTTGGCGGCAAAGTGCACGCCGTAGCACATCTTTTGGTAATGCGGGTAATTTTGCTTGGAGGCGGACGGTACTTCGCTCAAGTAATACACCGGTCTCTGGACCGGCAATGCTCTGTCCTCCTCCTTGTGCTCTACCACCATGACTATGCCGATAACCCGACTGGTGGCTGCGATGTAGAGGAGCATGGGTTCCTTCTCAGTTGGAGCCGCCAGGATAGGCGGGGTTGCCAACATCTTCTTGAGTTGGAGAAATGCTTCGTCCGCCTTGTCATTCCACTCGAAAAAAGTGGTCTTCTTCATGAGTTGGTACAAGGGAAGAGCCTTCTCGCCCAGCCGGCTAATGAAACGGCTGTCAGACGCCAAGCAGCCGGTGAATTTCTGCACGTCCAGCAGTCGGGTGGGCACCTCCATCCTCTCAATTGCCTTGATCTTCACAGGGTTGCATTCTATGCCGCGCTCTGAGAACAGGAAGCCGAGAAGCTGGCCGGCTGGTACTCCAAAGACGCATTTCTCTGGGTTTAGCTTGATCTGGAATCGGCGCAGGTTCTCAAAGGTTTCCTTGAGGTCTTCTAGCAGCGTGCCGCGCTTCTCCGTCTTCACCACCACATCATCTACGTAGACATGGGAATTTCTGCCAAGCTGTTTGAGGAGACACTTCTGCATGCAACGCTGAAAGGCGGCGCCGGCATTTCGCAAGCCGAATGTCATGGTTAGGTAGCAGAAGGCTCCAAATGGCGTGATGAAGGCGGTCTTCAGCCTGTCGGCCGGATTCAGCTTTATCTGGTGGTAGCCTGAATATGCTTCCAAGAAACTCAACAGCTTGCATCCGGCTGTGGAGTCTATCATTTGATCAATCCTTGGTAAGGCAAAGGGATCTTTGGGGCAGGCCTTGTTGAGGCTGGTATAGTCAATACACATGCGCCCCTGCTTGTTCTTCTTTAACACTAGGACTAGGTTGGCAAGCCATTCTGGAAAGAATACTTCCATGATGAATCCGGCTGCCAGAAGCCGGGCTATCTCTTCTCCAACAACTCTTCTATTCTCTTCCGACAGGCGGCGCAAGGGCTGCCTGACCGGCTTGACGTTAGGTTGGACATGTAGTTTGTGCTCTGCGAAATCCGTCGGAACACCCGGCATGTCTTTGGGAGACCATGCAAAGATGTCCCGATTCTCACAAAGGAAATCGACGAGCTCACTTTCCTATTTGTTGTCCAGGTTCACACCTACGACAGCGTGCCTCTCCGGGTGCTCTGGGTCCAAGGGTATCTTCTTTGTTTCTTTTGCCGGCTTGAACGAGCCCTCCACGTCCGACTCCTTGGGGGTGGGTGACATTTCCGCCTTCTTGCCTGCCATCGCCACCACCCGGTCTAGGAGCTGCTTCTCGGCTGCAATCACGAGTGACTCGGCCAGCTGGATACTGTCCGCGGTGCAGGCGGCCGACTTCTTGTAGTCTCCGACTACAGTTAGATTACCTTGGTAGTCGACACCTTCATCTTGAGGAGGGCGTAGTGGGGGACTGCCATGAACTTGGCCAGGGCAGGTCGACCAAGCAGTGCATGGTAAGGGCTCTCTAGGTCCACCACCTCAAACCAAACTGGCTCTCGACGGAAATGATTCTTGTCTCCAAAGAGGACATCAATCTGGGTCTTGCCGATTGGTGATCAAGAAAGGCCAGGGACTATGCCATAGAATACAGTCCGACTGGGAGGAGCTGCTTCTGCTTGATTCCCAACTTCTCCATTGTGTCGCGGTACAGGATATTTATGCTGCTGCCGCCATCTATCAAGCCCCTGGAGAAACGTGCTGCCCGCCTTTCTGTTGCAAGGGTGGCATCCAGGACTAAGGCGTAGGAACCGGGGGAAGGCATTACTTCCGGATGGTCGGCCCTGCTCTAGCTGATGGGCTTCTCGGACCAGTGCATGAACTCTGGGGTGTTTGAGGCTACTGCATGCACCTCTTGCTGTTGTTGCCGTCTGCTGCGCCTATCATCGGCCACACTAGTGAACACGACATAGGCTCCGTGCTCTGCAGGATACTCATCTTGAATGGAGCCGAATGGCCGGGCCGCCGGCTACTGGGGCGGAGGAGGCGGTGGGCCGGCAGGCGGAGGAGGTAGGAGGCCATCTCCCTTAGCGATCCTGGTGAGCCAGTGACACTTTCGAGTGGTGTGGTTGGACGGCTTCGCGCCACTGTGAAACTTGCAGGGAGCATCACGGGTTTGCTCGTACGAGAAGGCGGGCAGCCAGTTGGGATTGTCGCCCTTCTGTCGTTTGGGTGCTGGATGCCCCTTTGGCTGCCGATCCTCGACTGTCGCCACCTGCCGGCTGTTGGAAGCCGGCTGGGTGGCCTTCCGCTTATTATCGCTTAGGGGCTGCCTCCGACTAGTCTCGCCAGCCGGAGTCCGAGGAGCCTGAGGTGCTACCTTGCCGGCGACTAAGATCTCCGCCTTCATGGAGGAGTCGGCCATGGAGTGCTTGTCGGCGATGATTAACAGTTCGTCGAGAGTCGCAGGCTCGTCGCAGAGAAGCCGATGCTTGAGGAGAGTGCCTTCTCGGCACCCGGCGGTGAAGTACTCGATGGCCTGCACCTCGTGCACGCCCTCGCAGGAGTTGTGCAGCTCGGCCCAGCGCGTGAGATAGTCGCGAGTCGATTCGCTGGGCCCTTGGATGCACAAGGAGAGCTGCCGTGGCTTGGGAGGCCGCTTGTACGTGCTGGTGAAGTTGCGGATGAAGGCCTCAGTGAAATCCATCCAGCTATTGATGCTGTGGGGCTTCAGACTGTTGAGCCACGTCCGGGCTGTCCCCTGAAGCATGAGAGGGACGTATTTCACGGCAACATGCTTGTTGCCGTTTGCTATGCTGATGGCCGTGGAGTAGTTGACCAACCAGTCCTCCGGCTTCACGGAGCTGGTGTATTTGGGCGTATCTCACGGGAGAGTGAACCCTTTGGGGAAGGGCTCATCTCGGATTCGGGGGCCAAAGCAGGGCAGGCCCAGAGCGTCTTCTTCTTCTAGCGCCAGGGATCGGTTGAGGTGATCGATCTAATGGCGGGCGTCGTTCTCTCCGACTCCCTCTCGGCGGCCAAGGCGGTCGTCGAGTGTTGGGTGCGTGACAGGAGGCAGAGTGGGGTGCCTCGCTCCACGAGGCAGAGGAGGCGGCTGGTCGCCTCGCCGCTCCACCGCATGAGGGCGACCGTCCTTGTCTCGCTCGATGGAGAGGCGCGTCCGGCTGCGACTGGCAGCCGGCTCGTTGCCCTTTCCACCGCGGGCGCCGCCAGTCGGCATCCGGGAAGTCGCCCCATGATCTTGGCGGGGGGGAGGGGGGCTCGTTGTTTCGTCGAGCTGGAACTTCAGCGCGGCAACCGGCCCCGTGCTGCACGGCGGCCGCGTCTAGGAGCTGTTGGACTCGCTCCGTCATGTGGCGGCGCTCATCGCCGTCGTATTTTTCCAGCTCATCCGTCACCACCTGGGCGGCTCTGCAGGCATGGCGTAGACGGGGCGCTCCGCCCCAAACATACTGGCGACGGTCGCGTCACGCTGCCGAACCGTGCCGAGGCGGCTAGGCCCCTCAAGAGCCGGCGTGCCGCCAACGGCTCGATCCATCTCGCGCCGGTAGGCGTCCGAGAGACGGCGCATGCTGGCCAGGCGGCCAACGCTTTCGAGAAGCTGGATGCGGCGTGCCTCCAGCACCTCGGTATCCGCGCCCTCGGGGATGGTTGCTGTTAGGTCGCGTAGAGTCGTGTCGAGGGGGTCTCGAGCATGCTCGTCCAAGTGCTCTCCGCTATTGAGGACGAGCACCTCCATGACGGTGCTCCCGCCGCTGTGCTCGCGAGGAGGCGGCTCGTTGTAGGCCACCACGTTGGTGGGGAACGCGTCAAACGATGCCGTGTCGGAGTCGACGATCATGGGATCGGTGGAGCCAACGGACTCCAAGTCCACAGCAGGCTCGCTAGTGACATGGAGCTGGTCGAGGAGGCTGATGAGGCGGCTCTCGGGGCAGCTAGTGCCCGCGTCGGAGTCCGGCTCGTCAGAGAGGTCGATCTCGCCGACGAGGCAGCTCGCCGCGCAGGCGATCTCCGCGCCGTGCAATGCGTCGGGGCTGACGCCGTCAGGCGTGCAGGGCTGGCTTTGCTCGCTAGGAAGGAACATGGTTCCCGTCCAGTGCAGATCTCCGGGACACGGTGCACCTCGCCCCACGGTGGGCGCCAAATGTCAGGGGTTGGGTGTGACATATGCCAATGGATGGCTTATCATGGTGGGAGCGAATAGAACGTCGCTAGTGCCTGAAAGCGGGATAAGGCGTAGACACGTATGCCGGCGAACTTTACCCAGATTGGGGGCTCTCCGTGGAGATAATACCCCTACTCCTGCTCTGCGGGGTCTCCGCATGTTCACTATGGCACTAGTGATACAAGTTGCTCCTTGAGCTGTGTCTAGAGGTAGGAGAAGGCAAGGCTAGCTCTTCCCTGCCCTAGGTAACTGGCTAGTTCTATCAGAGTTGAAACCCTTTGCGTGGGTGCCCTGGGGGGTTTATATAGGTGTACCCCCAGGGGTACAATGGTAATCCGTCCGGGTGCTGGGCCCGACTGTCAGTGTCTCCAGCCTCCGGCTTCTCCGCCGACCGTTGGGGCCCGCCGCCTGGTGAGCCCCGCCGACTGGTTGGTGGCTGCTTACTGTAGCCGTGCCATTGATGACAAGGGCCTGGTCATCTCGGTGTGGCTACAGTCCCACCGCCTGGTGGGAGGTCACTGTAGCCACACCTGGTCTCATCAGCTTAATGGCATGCTTGCCTCGGGGCAAGGAACGGTCGCCTGCTGGAGGCCGACCCCTCCTGAGCCCGTCTGGTTGGTCTTCCGCCGTCTTCTACGAGGTCACTGCCCGATAGGGCCCGCCGCCGGCAGGCCGTACCGACAGGTCGTCGTGGGGAACAGGACTCCGCCTGCTTGGAGCGACATCAGGGAAGACATGGCATAGTGCCCCGTCGTGCGGAGATCTCCGCCTGTACGGAGCACTGTAGCTATGCCTGTCCCGGGCGTCGGGGGCGACATGCTTCACTGTAACCATGCTCTAGCTTGTACTCTTGATGGGGGCCTAGACTCTGTGGGCGTCGGGTGGCCGCCCTCTCTGGGAGCCGGCCTGTCGGAGCCAGCCGCTCCCAGTGCCGTCCTTTGGTGCTTGGCCGTCCTCCGGTGGCCGACCTCTGAGCCAGCCGGCCCCTGGAGGGCGGTGTTTCTAGCGGGGGTCTATGCGGGACGAGGCCGGTCCAAAGTTTTGATGTGTCAAGGGTCTCGGATGAGGCTACCCGTGACCCATTACTCCGACAGTCGCCGGACGAACTTTGGACGATTAGAGGATTTGGCGGTGCCGTTCACTTTTGCTCCATGCATCGACGGCTTGATGCAGCTGATGCGCTGCATCGTCTCCAAATTGTCCAGAACTGGTTGGCTGTGTAGTAGCGTTCTTCAACTTCACAAAGAATCAAACACCAAAAAGGAAGCTTGACACACCAACATAATCTCATCAGATCTAGTTTTTGATCTAGGCCTACACGCGTATGGGGATGCCCATTTCAGCCCAAACAAATCGACACATGTTCCTACGAGAAATAAATATGATGCAGATAATTCTTATCCTGGGCCGGCCTACAACTACAAGAGCTACTCCCCGTGCAAATGTGCAATAACTCTGTCGTGATCGCAACCGGCCGAAGTCAGAGAACAGAGCTTATACAGATAAGCGGCGCCACTTTTATTCAGACAATGTTCTCAAAAAGAAAAAGGAAAAAAAATGCACTCAGAGAGTGCCGCCGCCATTATCGTCAAAAAAGATAGAGCCGACGCTGGGTCTGGAAACGCCGGCCTGTCGGCGGGCGGGCGGTGGCGGAAACTTAACCACTACCTCCATGCATGGTCGTTTGGCGTACGTCGACTGCCGGATTAGATGCAATTTATGGCGACGACCGGTACATGCAACGGCCGCGCTAGCTGCTGCAATGTTAGGTTAAGAAATTCTGCAGAGTTCCACGCATGTGACAAGAGAGGAGATGATAACTTTGTCGACCAACGGAGTCGCTCGAGCTCTCTGGAGTTTGGATGAGATCGAGCAGCTATAGGAGCTAGCTTCCCATTGAGCGTATGCTCCCCGTCGACGACGTTGGAGTTGATCCAATCTTGTACTATTGCGACGGTTAGCGATAGAATGATCTTGCAGAAACTGAGTCCAAGTAGGTAGGCTGACAAGCTTATCCACGCAGTTTATTGGCGGCCACGGCCCACGGGCCACGGGTGCGTGACTGTCAGGGGGTAAGTCCTGCTGAAACGTACGTGAACCTCAATGCCATCCATGAAGCTGTTTTCGAAAACCCACATGCTACAAACCAGTTCGTCTTGTCATATCTTTCGGACCTTCAGGTTTTTGCCAAACCTCCGACTGCTACGAGAACTCCTCGCGACATCTATACTCGCTGCCTGCGGCCTCCAGAATTATTTTTTCAAAGATAAATTAAATGTCCATTGTGCAATTTCTTGTGATGGCAGGAGAGCTATTGGAGTTGTGTGCAGCGACCATCACGAATCATTTTGGGGAGCAGCGGCAGTAGGTTTTAATGATGTCACTTATCCCGGTGCTTTGGTGCCTTTAGCGGACGGTCTTTACCTTCAGAGAATTCAGGTGGTGTCTGAGTGACGGGGAAATATCAGGTGCTCTCATCCTTGGGATGCTCCTCATACTCCAACGTAAAAAAATATCAACTTTAAATGTTTTGAAAAGTTCTGAAAAAATAATTATGAATGTTCACAAGAAGTGTAACTACAAGTCCTAAATTTTTTAGATCCAAACTCTAAATGAAAATTGAGAAAATGAAAATGTGAAATCTAGCATGACTAGTGTCATAAAAGACAAAAGCGACAATAGACACTATTCACATCTGAATTTGTGTTTTTGTTTCTCAATGCACATTTCGAGTTTGGATCTGAAATTTTTATGAGTTGTAGCCACATTCCTTACGAGCATTCACATTTTTTCTGAAATTTTTGAAACATTTAAAATTGATGTTTTAAAGTTGGAGCATGAGGAGCACCCCAAGGACGTGAGCACCTGATATCCCCCCCCCCCCCCCCCCCCCGGTTGTAAAGCCGTTGTTGAAGAAAGCGCAGGAGGATCTTCGGAAAGATACAGAGCGATTATCAAAGAGATCAATGTCTGGTCGCCAAGTTTTGCATCCTGCTCACTTGTTCACGATCTGAGAAATTTTAATTTCAAAGCCCACAATCTGGCTCAACATTTATCTTTGAGCGTTGGCCGCCATGTTTGCCTCGGCACACCTCATAATTTACTTTGTACCCATGAATGTTCTAGAGCAATGAATAAAGTTTATCAAGGTTGCCTCAAAAGAAAGGTTTACATGCTAGGTTTAGCGCTACTAATTGCCATTTGTTTCTCACTAGCTGCATCTGAGATTTTTACAGTGAGTTTTCACTACGGATCTTTTAAGGCATCTCCAATATCACTCCGCAAATTTTCTTCTGCATCCGTTCATGGACAAGTGGGGTCAATCCGCGGATACATGTGTGGGGGCCGGTCATCCAACGCTGCCCATATACATCCGGCCTTCCTATTTTTTTTGAAAGTCCCCATGTTCAAATAACCGCATACATAGACTACAGACATTCCAATAGCCGCATGCAAAAGTAGTTCAAAATTTAAAATAATTTAAATATTACATTTCAATATTGTTGTCCCCTTTAACGGCCCACAGGTTCTCAATCAGATATTCCTTCACCTGCTCATGAGTTGCTCAATGCCAAATTTGTTTATGCATTTGAATAAACTCTTCAAGTGTGCCCGAGTCTGGTCTGGAAGTTTGACATGATCACCCAGGTTCTCAAATTCTGGAGTTGTGGTAGCATCCTCATCCTCATCCTTGACGATGATGTTGTGCATGCTCACACAACAAGTTATCATCTCCCACAAGGTCCCCAGATCCCATTGTTTAGCAGGTCCACAAACAACAGCAAAACAGATCTGCAGAACTCCAAATGCCCTCTCGACATCCTTTCTAGCTGCTTCCGGTCTTTGGCCAAGGTGAGACTTTTTCTGCCCAACTGGTTAGAGATGGTGTTGATAAAGTTAGTCCATGGAGGATAGATATCGTCAACCAGATAGTATCTCATGTTGTACTCATGTCCATTCACAATATAGTGTCTAGGAGGAGTTTTTCCTTCAGTCAGACTCGCAAACAATGGTGATGGCTACAACACATTGATGTCATTGTGAGACCCGAGCATGCCAAAGAAAGCATGTCAAATACAAAGATCACGTGATGGAACTACTTCAAAAATGATGGTGGGCTTTTTAACATGACTCTGATATTATTGCCGTTGTAAAACCTTCAGATAGTTTTTCCATTTCCAATGCATGCAATCAAGAGATCCAAGCAAACCTAGCCACTATCTTGCTTCTGAGATTGCCAAGAGCCTGGTGTCTGCCACAGTTGGTTCTCTCAGGTACTGAGGTCCAAACACCTCAACCTAGGCAGTTACAAACCTAACCATTGCATCTCTGCATGTGCTCTCAGGCATCCGCAGGTACTCGTCCCATGAATCAGCGGTCGTGTCATGTGCAAGCATCTGTAGTGCGGCCTGCACTTCTGGTAACCAGAGAACCCAATCTTTCCCATGGCGTCCTTTTTCAAGATGAAGTAGTCATCACAGGAGCATACTCCATGGTACAAACGATCGAAAACAGTCTTGCGCATCCAAGAACGCCGGCGAAAATGGTCAGTGAAGAATGCATCAGGGGCGAAGTAGTCGTCCATCAATGTCAAATGACCGCACGCTCTATTGCAGTTGGGCACTCGATGACCCTTGGCGGAACCCCTGAAATTGAGAACATGGTCCTCCGCACTCTTCGCATCTTCAAGGGCCGCCTGCATCATCGCCATCTCATCCTTGTTTTGGTTAGCTAGGTTCAGCATCTTGGTATGGGTTGTGTGGCAGCGGTGATGTTCCTCATTAGGAATAATCCCTCTTATATTCTATCCTCATCCCAATGGTGCGTCTAGCATCGTCGGATGGCGTGTGGAGATGTGTCTTAGTCAGATCTCACGGGATTCGCTCGGTGCTGGTCTTCGGTGGATCAATTTGAATCTAGTCTTCATTTGTGTGTTTACATGTCCTGATCCTTCCGATCTACGACTTTCTTCATCGACGATGGTTGTTTTTGGTGCGCTGGTCATGTGGGGTCCTGACATGATGACTTCCTGATTGTCTGCTACAACAAGGTTTGTGTGGCTTCAGTGAGGGAGGAGCGATGATGGCAGCGCACTGTTGGCTCGCTCTGGTGCTCATAGTCAGCACTAGATGGTCCACGAACCTAGTTGTAATTTTTGTTAACACTAGTGCAACGATTAATTATGAATAAATTGGATTCTTCTCCCAAAAAAATGAGTAATAAGCTAATGAATCGGTGACCATATTCGATGGGAAATCATCAGTATGTTTGTGTTCTTGTTGACTCATAGGTTGGTGTTTTCAAAATTCGCTCGTATAGTACACATCTATGGAAATTTCAGTGGAAAGTTTTCTTTGAAAAAGTCGAAAGCCATCTATTAAGTATCACATTTTTTTTAAATATGTCTTTAGGAAAAAAATACATCCAGGTGCCCAAATATTCTTCCTCTTACATCCACCGATGGCATGCCATAAACATAGCTCTATTACGTTGTTGGGCCTTCACCTCGACGAATTAAACTTGTTTAAACTCGAAAGCTTGTAGAAGTAGTTGCCGAGAAGTCATGTATACCAAAAGACGTTAGCAACGGTGATCAGCGTAGAAAATTGTCGTGCCGGAGAAGAGGGTTCCAAAAAGGGCATGTGGATACTCTAAAAGCCACTAACATTGACTGAATCCAGACGAATCCACCGGAGTTCAAAGCCGACCAGGTCTAGGAATATTTTTAGAAGACACAAATAACTCCACATGCACACTCGACCAACGCTAAGTGCATCCATGGAACTAGGATAATACAAGGAGGACATTACTCCAAAACTGGGGCAACACTGCCTCCTCGTCGCCCTGACCAAGACATAGACTCCCTAAAACCAACTTAAACCAAGACATCGACACCGCTATCTGCTGATTCGGGCTAGAGGATGAGCCTACCGCCACCTAGGACCTCGTCTCCGAGATCTCCAGCCGCCGTCGGCACAAGCAACATTACCGACGATTGTCGCCGCCCCAGATCGGCCGCCCAACCGCGCATCCATCCAAAAAAGACACATGTGTGACATGTAGGGCCGAACGATTTTTTTTCTGTCATGCTTATGACACTTCTATGACGATAATTATGACAAAACCCGGTATCATCATTGATGTGGTGGGCTCCTACTTCTATGAAAAAAAAATCATGATAGAAAATGGGCTTTTCGTCCTGGGCGGCCCGGTGACGCAGTTGCATGACATTCTTTGGGCCATCCATGATGAAAAAACCATGGTAGAAGCGAGGGTGAGGAAAATATCGGGGAGTTCCCGGTTATGGTGGGTGATCGAGGGTCGAGCGATGCACGTTTCTCTCGTACATGTACGCGCGTGGGTGCGAGGCGTTGGGCTCTAACTGAACCCGAGCGAGGCGTTCGCCTAACTAAACCCGAGCGATTGCACTGCAGGCTACGCGTTACTGAATCCGAGCGATCGATCGATGGCTGTTAACTGAACCCGATCGAGCGATTCCTTCATTCGTTACTGCTGCTAACTCAAGCCGATCGAACCTGCTGCCTCCTTCCCTTGATGAACAGTGAGCGCTGTTGGGGGGAGGGGGTGGATGAACAGTTCCCGGTGGGGGGTTGGATGAACAGGACCCCATGGTGTTGCCGCTGGATGAATAGGACCCCGAACGATCGAGCCGGCTGGGCGTGGATGAACAGGACCCCGTGGAGGGCTGGATGAACAAGACCCCATGGAAGGAAGGCTGAACAATAGCCGATGGAGGGCTGGATGAACAGTAGCCCGTGGAGGGGTGGTTGAACAGGACCCCGTGGAGAGGGCTGGTTGAAAAGTAGCTGGTGGAGGAGCGATGGAGGCTGGATGAAGAGGAGCCCGTGGATGAATAGTCGCATGTGGAGGCTGGAGGAGGTCGACAGTGGATGAACAGTAGCCCGTGGAGGCTGAAGGATGTCGACAGTGGAGATGAATAGTATCCTGTGGAGTCCCGTTTTGCGGTACGCCACACCCATCCTGATGAACAGGACCCCCGTTTCGACCGTAGCGCTCCAACACAAGTCCGTTTCCTCCGTTTTGCGGTACGACACACCCCTCCCGATCAACAGGACTCCGTTTCGACCGTAGGAGGTCCAACAGAAGTCTGTTTCTCCGTTTTGCGGTATGCCAGACCCCTCCCGATGAACAGGATCCCATTTCGACCGTGGCCGGTCGAACACAAGGCCGTTTCCTCCATTTTGCGGTATGCCAGGCCTCGTTTCCATTGGTTGTTCTGTCCAAGCCGGTTGGCTCCCGATGAACACGACGTATTCCGTTGCCTCCCCACGAACACAACACATTTTGTTGCCTCCCCATGAACACGACGACGACGCAGTTACTCCGTTCCGACCCAGCCATATACACGAGCCTGGCTGTATGTATGCGTGAGTAGGCGTTCGAGACCCCACCCGTATGTACGTACGTGGCCATATTTACTTTCTTGCACCCTGGCCGTTGTATATACGTGTACATGTTACATGCGCGCCTCTACTACGACACGTGCACGCCTCTACATCGATCAGTATGTACGTAAACGTTCGTGACCAGAATGTCAACGCTACGTATACTTCAACCAGGTGGGTCCCGACTGTCAGGCACTTTCTTGCGTGCGGAGATGTAGGTAGTGGGTCCCAGCAGTCAATGGGCGAATCGTTATTTTTTCTCATAATATGGACGCACTTCCTTGTGTGTGAAGATGTAGCTGGTGGGTCCCAGTACTCAGGTGGAAACGTTTTTTCGTGAAATACGGTGGCCCGTCCGGTGGGTCCCTGCTGTCAGGTGGAGGAATAATTATTTTGCGCGTAATAAGGAGGCACTTCTTTGCGGCTGCCGTGGACCAAGCTGTCAGCCTCTACATGTACAATACTCTTCTGATGGACGTTGTTCCTTGACCACGTTGACCACGCCACACCGAGAGCACCAGGGCGGTGGACGGCAGCGAGGCCTAGGAAGGGTACGCCGCGGAGCCGGGGAAGACGCGGTAGTGGAATCCCACACGGAGAGGAGTACGATGGTTCACTGGTTCGGTTGCGGTGTGAGGCTGCCGTCGCTGCAGAATAACAGGGGGTGTTGGTGAGTAGAGGGATGTCCTGGCCAGCGGTGGTAGTAGAAGGGGTGGTGAGGCCTCCGTAGCATCACAATCGGCCACGGGAGGCAGGAGCACGCGACACGACCGGCGTTGGTTTGGGCGGCTGGAGCAAGAAGACCAGAGGTTGATGAAGCACTATGGCCGTTGGATGGACATCGTATGGTCACTGGAGCTAGAATCGTTCATATTGACTAAGTTGACAAAGACCTCCGTCCCTGTCGACTTAGTAGGCCCACAAGTCATCCTCCCACTATGGTGGGTCCTAGCTGGCAGGGGGTATTCATTTTTTGTGCGCAATAAGGAGGCACTTCCTTGCGTGCGAAGATATAGCTGGTGGGTCCGACCTGTCAGCGGGGGATTTTTTTTCGTGAAATACCGAGGCCCTTCTGGTAGGTCCTAGATATCAGGTGGAGGAATCATTATTTTGCGCATGATAAGGAGGCATTTCCTTGTGTGCGGCCGTGGACCCAGCTGTCAACCTCTCCACGTACAGTCCACTTCCGATGGATGTCGTTCGTTGACCACGTTGACAACGCCGCGCCGAGAGCACTAGGGCGGTGGATGACGGCGACGCCTATGAAGGGAACGACACGGAGCCGGAGAAGACATGACAGTGGCTGCCCACACGGTGGGGAGTAAGAGGGTTGACTGGTTCAGCTGCCGTCGCCGGAAAATAATAGGAGGTGTGGGTGAGTAGAGGGATAGACATGCTAGGGATGCGAGTATGGTGGGGCCGTGAGGCCTGCCCGGCAGCACAACCGGCCACGGGAGGCGGGAGCAGGTGGTTCCGCCAGTGCTTGTTTGGGCGGCTGGAGCAGGAAGATTAGAGACTGAAGAAGCACGATTGTCGTTAGATTGATATCTAACGGTCTCACACTGGTAGATTCGACTGTTGACTAAGTTTCTTTTTTTAGAAACCTTGTGTACGCATGAACTTAGTAGGCCCACAAGTCAGCCTCCAAATCTGTGGCAGACAACATAGAGTCCATTAGTTTTTTTAATAATTTGCAGCCCATTTGCTAATTCTTAAGTAATTTATTACAACCCATTTTATGCCCAGGACGACGGTCAAAAAGTTCAACCTTATTTTGCATATTTCAGTGGAGTCCGAACTGTTGTAATCCCGAAATGATAAACATTTTTTAAGAACTTATTGATTTGCCAAAAAAAATTGTTTTGTTTTTGTAAGCAAATAAGACGTGGGACAATTGAGTTGGTTTAAGGGAAAAACAGTGGTAAAAAAATCAGCGTTGGGAGGGAAAACAACAACAAAAATAAGGATGTAAATATGAGAAGGGAACTTTATGTATTTTCAATATAATGATACATGTATATGAACTAGTAAAACTATAGGTAGAGATTAGAAAACGGATGTAGGACATGTCGTTTCAAGAGGAAAATAGAACTGGGCTATGTGTTTGATTCAGTAAAAAAACTACATGCGGATGTTGTAAGACAAAATATAACTAACGCTGGCGGGCCAGAGGCCAGTAGATACCTGCTGGATCTTTGTGCCCCGTTGTCATCATGGGTTGGACCTGTTAAAAACAAAACCAAGCCTGAGCAGTCTACAACCCAGTTGAAACTTGCTCGACCTGAAAAAACAATATACCTGCTCAATAAACGAGAGAATTCTGCAAGTACAGACTGATAACTGGGATGCAGCAGGTATATTGTTTTCTCATCGTGATAATAAGTGCATGCACTTGTTTCGAAAAATTTGGAGAACTAGAAATTCGAACGACAGGTGCTTATGCTACCCATCAAATAAAATCAGGTGCCTGAAAATTCGTTTCGAAACAAATGATTCAGCTTTATATCCACGTCGACCCTCGGCATGATGGTTGGAAGCAAATGCCAAGTTCATACCAAAAGATCATTAACAACTATACCAACTTGCGGACGACAAGGTAGTACAAGTACCAATACCAAACTAACTTATAATCTTTTTACTCCTGGCCCTAGTGTTCGTCTGGTAGAAAATCTTGCATAGGACCAGCTCCCGCTCCTTTTCTTGCTCCAGGTCCCCGAGGTGGTACTGGTGCATCACCCAGTTGGTCCTCTGCTGGTCGAAGTTCTTGCTGGTGTGCAACACCAGAACCTTTTTGCTGCTCATCTGCCAGGCGTTGACCATCATCGGTAAGGTATTGATGGTCTTGTGCCACATCGCGTGCATGCTACACTCCGACTGTATCTTGCGACACGTCCACATGCCCCTTTTGAATGCCCTGAAATTGCGTTGAATACAGGTTTTACTGTACATAGTTGGCATTTTCATAACAGTCGGAGTTAATTCCAGTTATATGATACTCAATGTATGATCAATCGACTGTTTTAAGTGAATGATGAAAGATTTCGACAGATAAGTGGTACTCCAAATCTGAAGTCCAGAATACCCGAACACGCCGTCGGGATTCTTGTGTCACCTCACGCGCAGCGTGTTGTCGCGTTAATTCATCGAGTGGACATTATGACTAATTTGACCGATGTATACTAGTACTGCTACTGTACTACTTACTAGTCATATTTAGTGTCACATTTTAACCATAGGTTTTACTAACAAGTTCACACACTGAAGATTATCTGGCAAAAAGCTATGTTGACGAATCTCTAGATATGGTGATTCATGAAACCCATGGTATGATGTGTAAACAGAGTCCCCCCCGACGAATGGAAGTTGCATAGCATGGTAATCATCGCCGGTGATATGATCGATTATTGGTTGGATGATCGGATAATTGAGCCCGAGGAACATGGAGTGGTTGCCGAGGCTGTAAACCCGCCTCCAGTTGAATACGCCTAGCCCAACGGAGCTGGGATCTTTCTCGAACACGAAGCAGCCATAGCCATCAATGCCACGAACGCCCTAAGCACTGTACTGCATGTGGTTTGATGTAATGGTTTGGTCAATTTCGTACGTGCGAATGAGCATCAAATGACCACCGTCAGCTGAACGAGCGATAAACCACCACCCATCGGCTAGTATGATTCCAGGTCCTGGAATCATGAAGGCTAGCGCATTTGCATCTGTTGCAACAATTCAAATTGGAGACCTACATGACAAAAATAAACAATCATGTTCAGAGTATGTGTGGAATTAAGATTATTATAACAGTGACACATATCATAGACAGAGAATTGCAATGTCGTGGTCATAATCATACCCCAAGTTAACAAAATAAGCCAATGGCTTTCATATTCTAGCAATATGTCATGGTTCAAACATCATGTAACAATGAGAGGAAAACAGCTATGACAGGGCCTACTCATATTCTACCATAGCACTTACTACTATTCTCATATCAACTCTAAGCAATAACATGCATTGTTATAAAAATCTTGGAAATGAGAGTAACATATAGCAATCATGAGGTTATGCTCATAATATCGATTCTAACAATCATCAGATGCCAATTGTTCTCATATCAACTCTAACAATAACATGTGTGGTCATAAAAATCTAGGAAATGAGAGGAACATATAGCAATGATGTGGTTATAGACATACTATCTATTCTAAATTTGTAACAATGAATAGGCAATCATACTCATAAGGTAAAGATGAGATGAGACAGAACAATTACACGACGATAGATTCCACCAGTATAGGCAGCCAATCTGTGCGTCGACCGCGTAAACGATGCCATCATGCACTATAGCATCAGACAAAAATGTTGCCTGATGTCTACTACACAACCTTCTTCTTGTAGACGTTGTTGGGCCTGCAAGTGCACAGGTTTGTAGGACAGTAGCAAATTTCCCTCAAGTGGATGACCTAAGGTTTATCAATCTGTAGGAGGCGTAGGATGAAGATGGTCTCTCTCAAAAAACCCTGCAACCAAATAACAAAGAGTCTCTTGTGTCCCCAACACACCCAATACAATGGTAAATTGTATAGGCGCACTAGTTCGGCGAAGAGAAGGTGATACAAGTGAAATATGGATGGTAGATATAGGTTTTTGTAATCTGAAATAATAAAAACAGCAAGGTAACTACTGATAAAAGTGAGCATAAACGGTATTGCAATGATAGGAAACAAGGCCTAGGGTTCATACTTTCACTAGTGCAAGTTCTCTCAACAATAATGACATAGATAGATCATATAACAATCCCTCAACATGCAACAAAGAGTCACTCCAAAGCCACTAATAGCGGAGAACAAACGAAGAGATTATGGTAGGGTACGAAACCACCTCAAAGTTATTCTTTCGGATCCATCTATTAAAGAGTTCGTACTAGAATAACACCTTAAGACACAAATCAATCAAAACCCTAATGTCACCTAGATACTCCATTGTCACCTCAAGTATCCGTGGGCATGATTATACGACATGCATCACACAATCTCAGATTCATCCAACCAGCACAAAGTACTTCAAAGAGTGCCCCAAAGTTTCTACCGGAGAGTCAAGAAAACGTGTGCCAACCCCTATGCATAGGTTCATGGGCGGAACCCGCAAGTTTGTCACCAAAACATACATCAAGTGGCACGTGATATCCCATTGTCACCATAGATAAGCACGGCAAGACATACATCAAGTGTTCTCAAACAAAAGACTCAATCCGATAAGATAACTTCAAAGGGGAAACTCAATTCATCACAAGAGAGTAGAGGAGGAGAAACATCATAAGATCCAACTATAATAGCAAAGCTCGGGATACATCAAGATCGTGCCATAGAGGGAACACGAGAGAGAACACGAGAGAGAGAGAGAGAGAGAGAGAGAGAGAGATCAAACACATAGCTACTGGTACATACCCTCAGCCCCGAGGGTGAACTACTCCCTCCTCGTCATGGAGAGCGCCGGGATGATGAAGATGGCCACCGGTGATGGGATCCCCCCCGACAGGGTGCCGACACGGGCTCCCGAGAGGTTTTTGGTGGGTACAGAGGCTTGCGGCGGCGGAACTCCCAATCTATCTTGATATTTGATGGTTTTAGGGTACGTAGGCTTATATAGGCGAAAGAAGTCGGTCGGGGGGTGCTCGAGGGGCCCACGAGACAGGGGGCGCGCCCAATAGGGGGGGCTCCTATCTCGTGGCCTCCTCGAGGCTCTTCTGACGTGAACTCCAAGTCTCCTGGATGATATTCTTCCAAAAAATCACGATGCCGAAGGTTTCATTCCGTTTGGACTTCGTTTGATATTCCTTTTCTTCGAAATACTGAAACAGGCAATAAAACATATGGGCTGGGCCTCCGGTTAATAGGTTAGTCCCAAAAGTAAAATAAAAGTGTGTAATAAAGCCCATAATCATTCAAAACAGATAATGAAATAGCGTGAATGCTTCATAAATTATAGATATGTTGGAGACGTATCAGCATCCCCAAGCTTAATTCCTACTCGTCCTCGAGTAGGTAAATGATAAAGAAAGAATTTATGAAGTGTGAATGCTAGAGGTGCACAAGTTTGATCAATGGTAATTTCAATCGCCTTTACTAGCATCATTATATGTCATAACAGTAGTTCATCTCATAAAACTTTTCATGATAAAGTAACAAGCTATTCACATGTCAAAGCATAGACCATAAACTTTATTGAAAACTAGCAAACTTCATTCTTAGTCATCAAACAATTGCAATTCATCCTATTTTCAGGAATAGCAAACTCCACATACCCAACTATCATATAGTCTTCTACAATTGCTAACACTCACGCAATATTTGTGGTTATGAAGTTTTAATCAGACACAGAGAAAGATTGGGACTTATAATGTTGCCTCCAAACGTATTCACCTTTGGGTGATGTCAACAATAATAGTTCATGCTAACGTACATCCAATTGGATATATATATATCAGGATCACCCCACCACAAAGTGCTTGCCAAAGGATAAAATGAAAAAGGGGAAAGTGAATATCACCTTGACTCTTGCATAAAGTAAAGACATAAAGTAAAAGATAGGCCCTTCGCAGAAGGAAGCAGAGGTTGTCATGTGCTTTTAGGGTTGGATACACAAAATCTTAATGCGAAAGAATGTCACTTTATATTTGAAGGAAATATGCCCTAGAGGAAATAATAAAGTTATTATTTATTTCCTTATATCATGATAAATGTTTATTATTCATGCTAGAATTGTATTAACCGGAAACATAATACATGTGTGAATACATAGACAAACATAGTGTCACTAGTATGCCTCTACTTGACTAGCTCGTTTATCAAAGATGGTTATGTTTCCTAACCATGGACAAAAGAGTTGTCATTTGATTAACGGGATCACATCATTAGGAGAATGATGTGATTGACTTGACCCATTCCGTTAGCTTAGCACTTGATCGTTTAGTATGTTGCTATTGCTTTCTTCATGACTTATACATGTTCCTGTAACTATGAGATTATGCAACTCCCGCTTACCGGAGGAACACTTTGGGTGCTACCAAACGTCACAACGTAACTGGGTGATTATAAAGGAATACTACAGGTGTCTCCAAAGGTACATGTTGGGTTGGCGTATTTCGAGATTAGGTTTTGTCACTCCGATTGTCGAAGAGGTATCTCTGGGCCCTCTCGGTAATGCACATCACTATAAGCCTTGCAAGCAATGTAGCTAATGAGTTAGTTACGGAATGATGCATTACGTAACGAGTAAAGAGACTTGCTGGTAACGAGATTGAACTAGGTATTGGATACCGACGATCGAATCTCGGGCAAGTAACATACCGATGACAAAGGGAACAAAGTATGTTGTTATGCGGTTTGACCGATAAAAATCTTCATAGAATATGTAGGAGCCAATATGGGCATCCAGGTTCCGCTATTGGTTATTGACCAAGAATAGTTCTAGGTCATGTCTACATAGTTCTCGAACCCGTAGGGTCTGCACGCTTAAGGTTTCGATGATAGTTATATTATGAGTTTATAAGTTTTGATGTACCGAAGGAGTTCGGAGTCCCTGATGAGATCGGGGACATGACGAGGAGTCTCGAAATGGTCGAGACGTAAAGATCGATATATTGGACGACTATATTCGGAGTTCGGAAAAGCTCCGAGTGATTCGGGTATTTTTCGGAGTACCGGAGAGTTACGGGAATTCGCCGCGGAGTATATGGGCCTTATTGGGCCATACGGGAATAGTGGAGAGAGGCCAAAAGGAAGGAGGCCTGCGCCCCCCCTCTGGTCCGAATTGGACAAGGGGCGCAGCCCCCCTTTCCTTCTTCCTCTCCCCCTCTTTCCCCCTCTCCTACTCCAACAAGGGAGGTGGAATCCTACTAGGACTAGGGAGTCCAAGTAGGACTCCACACTTGGCGCGCCCCCTCCTAGGGCCGGCCACCTCCCCCCTTGCTCCTTTATATACGGGGGTAGGGGGCACCCCAGGACACACAAGTTGATCTACGGATCGTTCCTTAGCCGTGTGCGGTGCCCCCCTGCACCATATTCCACCTCGGTCATATCGTCGCGGAGTTTAGGCGAAGACCTGCGCCGGTAGAGCATCATCATCGTCACCACGCCATCGTGCTGATGGAACTCATCCCCGAAGCTTTGTTGGATCGGAGCCCGGGGATCGTCATCAAGCTGAACGTGTGCTGAACTCGGAGGTGCCGTACGTTCGGTACTTGGATCTGTCGGATCATGAAGACGTACGACTACATCAACCGCGTTGTCATAACGCTTCCGCTTATGGTCTACGAGGGTACGTGGACAACACTCTCTCCCCTCGTTGCTATGCCATCACCATGATCTTGCGTGTACGTAGGAATTTTTTTGAAATTACTATGTTCCCCAACAGTGGCATCTGAGCCTAGGTTTTATGCGTTGATGTTATATGCACGAGTAGAACACAAGTGAGTTATGGGCGATACAAGTCATACTGCTTACCAACATGTCATACTTTGGTTCGGCGGTATTGTGAGATGAAGCGGCCCGGACCAACATTACACGTACGCTTACGCGAGACTGGTTTCACCGTTACGAGCACTTGTGCTTAAAGGTGGCTGGCGGGTGTCTGTCTCTCTCACTTTAGCTGAATCGAGTGTGGCTACGCCCGGTCCTTGCGAAGGTTAAGACAACACTAACTTGACGAACTATCATTGTGGTTTTGATGTGTAGGTAAGAACGGTTCTTGCTAAGCTCGTAGCAGCCACGTAAAATTTGCAACAACAAAGTAGAGGACGTCTAACTTGTTTTTGCAGGGCATGTTGTGATGTGATATGGTCAAGACGTGATGAGATATAAGTTGTTGTATGAGATGATCATGTTTTGTTGAAGTTATCGGCAACTGGCGGAAGCCCTATGGTTGTCTCTTTGTTGCATAAGATGCAAGTGCCAAATAATTTCTTTACTTTATCGCTATGCGGTAGCAATAGTTGCAAGAGCAATAGTTGGCGAGACAACCATGTGACGACACATTGATATAGATCAAGATGATGAAGATCAGGGTGTCGTGCCGGTGATGATAGAGATCATGACAGTACTTTGGAGATGGAGATCAAAGGCGCAAGATGATCATGGCCATATCATGTCACATATTTTGATTGCATATGATGTTTATCTATTTTACATCTTATTCTGTTTTGTTTGACGGTAGCATTTTAAGATGATCTCTCACTAATTATCAAGAAGTGTTCTCCCTGAGTATGCACCGTTGCGAAAGTTCTTCGTGCTGAGACACCACGTGATGATCGGGTGTGATAGGCTCTACGTTCAAATACAACGGGTGCAAAATAGTTGCCCACGCGGAATACTCAGGTTAAACTTGACGAGCCTAGCATATACAGATATGGCCTCGGAACACGGAGACCGAAAGGTCGAGCGTGAATCATATAGTAGATATGATCAACATAGTGATGTTCACCATTGAAAACTACTCCATCTCACGTGATGATCGGACATGGTTTAGTTGATTTGGATCACGTGATCACTTAGAGGATTAGAGGGATGTCTATCTAAGTGGGAGTTCTTAAGTAATATGATTAATTGAACTTAAATTTTATCATGAACTTAGTCCTGGTAGTATTTTGCAAATTATGTTGTAGATCAACAGCTTGCGTTGTTGCTTTCATATGTTTATTTTGATATGTTCCTAGAGAAAATTGTGTTGAAAGATGTCAGTAGCAATGATGCGGATTGGATCCGTGATCTGAGGTTTATCCTCATTGCTGCATAGAAGAATTATGTCCTTAATGCACCGCTAGGTGACAGACCTATTGCATGAGCAGATGCAGACGTTATGAACGTTTGACTAGCTCAATATGATGACTACTTGATAGTTTAGTGCACCATGCTTAACGGCTTAGAATCGGGACTTCAAAGACGTTTTGAACGTCATAGACCATATGAGATGTTCCAGGAGTTGAAGTTAATATTTCAAGCAAATACCCGAGTTGAGAGATATGAAGTCTCCAACAAGTTCTATGGCTAAAAGATGGAGGAGAATCGCTCAACTAGTGAGCATGTGCTCAGATTGTCTGGGTACTACAATCGCTTGAATCAAGAGGGAGTTAATCTTCCAAGATAAGATAGTGATTGACAGAATTCTCTAGTCACCATCACCAAGTTAGTAGAACTTTGTGATGAACTATAGTATGCAAGGATGACGAAAACGATTCCCAAGCTCTTCGTGATGTTGAAATCGACGAAGGTAGAAATCAAGAAAGAGCATCAAGTGTTGATGGTTGACAAGATCACTAGTTTCAAGTAAAGGGTAAAGGGAAAGAAAGGGAACTTCAACTAGAATGACAAGCAAGTTCTCACTCCCACGAAGAAGCCCAAAGCTGAACCAAAGCCTGAAACTGAGTGCTTACACTGCAAAGGAAATGGTCACTGGAAACGGAAATACCCTGAATATTTGGTGGATAAGAAGGATGGCAAACTGAACAAGGGTATATTTGATATACAGGTTATTGATGTGTACCTTACTAGTGTTTATAGTAACCCTGAGTATTTGATACTTGTTCGGTTGCTAAGATTAGTAACTCGAAACATGAGTTACAGAATAAACAGAAACTAGTTGAGGGTGAAGTGACGATGTGTGTTGGAAGTGGTTCCAAGATTGATATGATCATCATCGCACACTCCCTATACTTTCGGGATTAGTGTTAAACCTAAATAAATGTTATTTGGCGTTTGCGTTGAGCATGGATATGATTTGATCATGTTTATTGCGATAGGGTTATTCATTTAAAGTCAAAGAATAATTGTTGTTCTGTTTACATGAATAAAACCTTCGATGGTCATACACCCAATGAAAATAGTTTGTTGGATCTCGATCGTAGTGATACACATATTCATAATATTGATGCCAAAAGATACAAAGTTAATAATGATAGTGCAACTTATTTGTGGCACTGCCGTTTGGGTCATATCGGTGTAAAGCGCATGAAGAAACTCCATAAAGATGGATCTTCGGAATCACTTGGTTATGAATCATTTGATGCTTGCGAACCGTGCCTTTTGGGCAAGATGAATAAAACTCCATTCTCCGGAACAATGGAACGAGCTACTGACTTATTGGAAATAATACATACCGATGTATGCGATCTGATGAGTGTTAAGGCTCATGGCAAGTATCGTTATTTTCTAACCTTCATAGATGATTTGAGCAGATATGGGTATATCTACTTAATGAAACATAAGTCTGAAATAGTTGAAAAGTTCAAAGAATTTCAGAGTGAAGTGGAAAAATCATCGTAACAAGAAAAATAAAGTTTCTACGATCTGATCGTGGAGACGAATATTTGAGTTATGAGTTTGGTCTTCATTTGAAACAATGTGAAATAGTTTCACAACTCACGCCGTCTGGAACACCACAATGTAATGGTGTGTCCGAACATCGTAATCGTACTTTACTAGATATGGTGCGATCTATGATGTCTCTTATCGGTTTACCACTATTGTTTTGGGGTTATGCATTAGAGACAACTGCATTCACGTTTAATAGGGAAACATCTAAATCCGTTGAGACGACACCGTATGAACTATGGTTTAGCAGTAAACCTAAGCTGTCATTTCTTAAAACTTGGAGTTGCGATGCTTATATGAAAAAGGTTTTCAACCTGATAAGCTCGAACCCAAATCGGAGAAGTGTGTCTTCATAGAATACCCAAAGGTAACTATTGGGTACACCTTCTATCACAGATCCGAAGGCAAGTTATTCGTTGCTAAGATGGATCCTTTCTAGAGAAGAAGTTTCTCTCGAAAGAAGTGAGTGGGAGGAAAGTAAAACTTGATGAGGTAATTGTACCTTCTCCCAAATTGGAAAGTTCTTCATCACAGAAGTCAGTTCTAGTGATTCCTACACCAATTAGTGAGGAAGTTAATGATGATGATCATGAAACTTCAGATCAAGTTGCTACCAAACCTCATAGGTCTTCCAGAGTAAGATCCGCACCAGAGTGGTACAGTAATCATGTTCTGGAAGTCATGTTACTAGACCATGATGAACCTACGAAATATGAGGAAGCGATGATGAGCCCAGATTCCACGAAATGGCTTGAGGCCATAAAATCTGAGATATGATCCATGTATGAGAACAAAGTATGGACTTTGATTGACTTGCTTGATGATCAGAAAGCCATGTTAAATAAATGGATCTTCAAGAGGAAGACGGACACTGATAGTAGTGTTACTATCTACTAAGCTCGACTTGTTGCAAAAGGTTTTCGACAAGTTCAAGGTGTTGAATACGATGAGATTTTCTCACTCGTATCGATGCTTAAGTCTGTCTGAATCATGTTAGCAATTGCCACATTTTATGAAATCTGGCAAATGGATGTCAAAACTGCATTCCTTAATGGATTTTTAAACAAGAGTTGTATATGATGCAACCAGAAGGTTTTGCTAATCCTAAAGGTGCTAACAAAATGTGCAAGCTCCAGCGATCCATCAATGGACTGGTGCAAGCATCTCGGAGTTGGAATATACGCTTTGATGAGTTGATCAAAGCATATGGTTTTATACAGACTTTTGGAAAGGCCTGTATTTACAAGAAAGTGAGTGGGAGCACTACAACATTTCTGATAAGTATATGTGAATGACATATTGTTGATCGGAAATAATGTAGAATTATTCTGCAAAGCATAAAGGAGTGTTTGAAAGGAGTTTTTCAAAGAAAGACCTCAGTGAAGCTGCTTACATATTAAGCATCAAGATCTATTGAGATAGATCAAGACGCTTGATAAGTTTGTCAATAAGTACATACCTTGTCAAGATTTTGAAATAATTCAAAATGGAACAGTCAAAGAAAGAGTTCTTGCCTGTGTTGCAAAGGTGTGAAATTGAGTAAGACTCAAGACCCGACCAAGGCAGAAAATAGAAATAGAATGAAAGTCATTCCCTATGCATCAGTCATAGGTTCTATAAAAGTATGCCATGCTATGGACCAGACCTATTGTATACTTTGCCCTGGTTTGGCAAGGGAGTACAATAGTGATCTAGGAGTAGATCACTGGACATTGGTCAAAATTATTCTTAGTAGAATAAGGATATGTTTCTCGATTATGGAGGTGATAAAATAGTTCATCGTAAAGAGTTACATCGATGCAAACTTTTACACTAATCCAGATGACTCTAAGTCTCAATCTGGATACATATTGAAAGTGGGAGCAATTAGCTAGAGTAGCTCCATGCAAAGCATTGTAGACATAGAATATTTGCAAAATACATACGGCTCTAAATATGACAGACCCGTTGACTAAAGTTCTCTCACAAGCAAAACATGATCATACCTTAGTACTCTTTGGGTGTTAATCACATAGCAATGTGAACTAGATTATTGACTCTAGTAAACCCTTTGGGTGTTGATCACATGACGATGTGAACTATGGGTATTAATCACATACAGATGTGAATATTGGTGCTAAATCACATGGCGATGTGAACTAGATTATTGACTCTAGTGCAAGTGGGAGACTGAAGGAAATATGCCCTAGAGGCAATAATAAAGTTATTATTTATTTCCTTATATCATGATAAATGTTTATTATTCATGCTAGAATTGTATTAACCGGAAACATAATACATGTGTGAATACATAGACAAACATAGTGTCACTAGTATGCCTCTACTTGACTAGCTCGTTTATCAAAGATGGTTATGTTTCCTAACCATGGACAAAGAGTTGTCATTTGATTAACGAGATCACATCATTAGGAGAATGATGTGATTGACTTGACCCATTCCGTTAGCTTAGCACTTGATCGTTTAGTATGTTGCTATTGCTTTCTTCATGACTTATACATGTTCATGTAACTATGAGATTATGCAACTCCCATTTACCGGAGGAACACTTTGGGTGCTACCAAACGTCACAACGTAACTGGGTGATTATAAAGGAGTACTACAGGTGTCTCCAAAGGTACATGTTGGGTTGGCATATTTCGAGATTAGGTTTTGTCACTCCGATTGTCGGAGAGGTATCTCTGGGCCCTCTCGGTAATGCACATCACTATAAGCCTTGCAAGCAATGTAGCTAATGAGTTAGTTACGGAATGATGCATTACGTAACGAGTAAAGAGACTTGCCGGTAATGAGATTGAACTAGGTATTGGATACCGACGATTGAATCTCGGGCAAGTAACATACCGATGACAAAGGGAACAAAGTATGTTGTTATGCGGTTTGACCGATAAAGATCTTCGTAGAATATGTAGGAGCCAATATGGGCATCCAGGTTCCGCTATTGGTTATTGACCAAGAATAGTTCTAGGTCATGTCTACATAGTTCTCGAACTCGTAGGGTCTGCACGCTTAAGGTTTCGATGACAGTTATATTATGAGTTTATGAGTTTTGATGTACTGAAGGAGTTCAGAGTCCCGGATGAGATCGGGGACATGACGAGGAGTCTCGAAATGGTCGAGACGTAAAGATCGATATATTGGACGACTATATTCGGAGTTCGGAAAGGTTCCGAGTGATTCTGGTATTTTTCGGAGTACCGGAGAGTTACGGAAATTCGCCGGGGAGTATATGGGCCTTATTGGGCCATACGGGAATAGTGGAGAGAGGCCAAAAGGAAGGAGGCATGCGCCCCCCCTCTGGTCTGAATTGGACAAGGGGCGCAGCCCCCCTTTCCTTCTTCCTCTCCCCCTATTTCCCCCTCTCCTACCCCAACAAGGGAGGTGGAATCCTACTAGGACTAGGGAGTCCTAGTAGGACTCCACGCTTGGCGCGCCCCCTCCTAGGGACGGCCACCTCCCCCCTTGCTCCTTTATATACGGGGGCAGGGGGGCACCCCAGGACACACAAGTTGATCTACGGATCGTTCCTTAGCCGTGTGCGGTGTCCCCCTCCATCATATTCCACCTCGGTCATATCGTCGCGGAGTTTAGGCGAAGCCCTGCGCCGGTAGAGCATCATCATCGTCACCACGTCGTCGTGCTGACAGAACTCATCCCCGAAGCTTTGCTGGATCGGAGCCCGGGGATCGTCATCGAGCTGAACGTGTGCTAAACTCGGAGGTGCCGTACGTTCGGTACTTGGATCGGTCGGATCATGAAGACGTACGACTACATCAACCGCGTTGTCATAACGCTTCCGCTTACGGTCTACGAGGGTACGTGGACAACACTCTGTCCCCTCGTTGCTATGCCATCAGCATGATCTTGCGTGTACGTAGGATTTTTTTGAAATTACTACGTTCCCCAACAATATTGCCCCTTGTATATGGACCTTTATTATGCAGTCTGTCGCTTTTATTGCTTCCATAACAAGTTCGTACAAAGCTTATTTTCTCCACACTAATAAGTCATGCATATTTAGAGAGCAATTTTTATTGCTTGCACAGATGACAACTTACTTGAAGGATCTTACTCAATTCATAGGTAGGTATGGTGGACTCTCATGGCAAAACTGGGTTTAAGGATATTTGGAAGCACAAGTAGTATCTCTACTTGGTGCTAGGAATTTTTGGCTAGCATGAGGGGGAAAGGGAAGCTCAACATGTTTGAACGATCCATGACAATATACTTTAACTGAGATGTGAGAAAACATAACCCATTATGTTGTCTTCCTTGTCCAACATCAACTCTTTAGCATGTCATACTTAATGAGTGCTCACAATTATAAAAGATGTCTATGATAATATATTTATATGTGAAATCTCTCTTCCTTCAATATTCTTTCATGAATTGTTCAAATGACTAATACAATGCTTGCTAAGCGTCAATAAATTTACAACCTCTACTTATTAGATGTGAAGTCATTACTCCCCAAGGGATAAGCAAACGAGACATATATAATTTCAGATTTATGACATTCAACTCATTCAACCATTTACTCATAGGATATAAGTGAAGCACACGAGTAAATGAAAAACTACTCCAAAAAGATATAAGTGAAGATCAAAGAGTAGCTAAATAATTATGCAACTATATGAAGACTCTCTCTCATTAAAGAATTTCAGATCTTGGTATTGTATTCAAACAGCAAGCAAAACAAAATAAAATGAAATTGCAAGGATAGCACAACTCATGTGAAGAAGCAAAAACTTAGGCTCAACCGATACTAACCGATAATTGTTGAAGAAGAAAGGTGGGATGCCTAACGGGGCATCCCCAAGCTTAGATGCTTGAGACTTCTTGAATATTATCTTGGGGTGCCTTGGGCATCCCCAAGCTTGAACTTTTGTGTCTCCTTAATTCCTCTTATATCATGGTTTCTCTTTTTATCAAAAGCTTCATCCACAACAAACTCAACAAGAACTCGTGATATAGGTTAGTATAAACCAATGCAAAACCTTATCATTTTCTACTGTAACAAATCACTAACATTATTATTCAACATTGAATACTAAATGCCTCTGCATATTTAATACTCCTATCCTCAAATAGAATCATTAAACAAGCAAACATATCGGCTGGGTGGTCAGAGACCATAATGGCACAATTGCCTTATCCGGATGCAGAAGCATCAGTACATGTTCTGACGCCGAGGAGGCGGAGACTGAGGTTGTCCGACAGGGCTTAACTGATATAGCACTAAAATTCAGAGGAAGAATCATAGTGGAAACAGACTGTGTGTCACTAGCTCACCAGTTGAAACCTGACTCTCCAAACAGATCAGTACTCCGACACAAAATAATTGACATTAAGGAACTCATGTTGAACTTCCAGGAGGTGAGGATTTCGGCTGTTGGGAGAACCTGCAATGGTGTTGCCCACGCACTAGCGGCACACACTTAGAGATGGTGAATGTTCGATGATAGGAAGAGTGCATGATTGCATTGCCCATCTAGTGTCAAATGAATGTAAGGGCCAATATGGCAGCGTGTAAGTTTGTGCTGTCTTTTCTCAAAAAAAAAACAAGCAAACATATGCAAACATAACATCAATCTGCCAAAACAATATAGTCTGTAAAGAATGCACGAGTATCAATACTTCCCTAACTCCAAAAATTATAAGAAAAATACTACGCTGTAGAGGATTTATCAGAGCTCAAAATGCAAAATGATTCAACATTATACCATTCTCTGACTTTTCTAGGGAATTTTTGCAACAGTGGTAAACTTTCTGTTTTCAAACAGCAACATGTATACAAGCAAAATAAGCATGGCAAAGGCTATCCTTGACATTTTTATTGAAACTAAAGATGCAAAACATTATTCTAAATAACAGAAAGAAAAAACTAATAAAATAAAATGACGCTCCAAGCAAAACACATATCATGTGGCGAATAAAAATATAGCTCCAAGTAAAGTTACTGATGAACGAAGACGAAAGAGGGGATGCCTTCCGGGGCATCCCCAAGCTTAGTTGCTTGGTTGTCCTTGAATATTACCTTGGGGTGCCTTGGGCATCCCCAAGCTTAGGCTCTTTCCACTCCTTATTCCATAGTCCATCGAATCTTTACCCAAAACTTGAAAACTTCAACCATACAAAACTTAACACAAAACTCGTAAGCTCCGTTAGTATAAGAAAATAAATCACCACTTACGTACTGTAATGAACTCATTCTAAATTCATATTGATGTAATATCTACTGTATTCCAACTTATCTATGGTTCATAGCCTCTGATACTACTCATAGATTCATCAAAATAAGCAAACAACACATAGAAAACAGAATCTGTCAAAAACAGAACAGTCTGTAGTGATCTGCATCAAACGTATACTTCTGGAACTCAAATAATTCTGAAATAAATTTCTGGACCTGAGGAATTTGTCTATTAATCATCTGCAAAAATAATAAACCTAAAAGCACTCTCCAGTAAAAAATGGCAGCTAATCTCGTGAGGGCAAAAGTTCCTGTTTTTTATAGCAAGATCACATAAACTTCACCCAAGTCTTCCCAAAGGTTCTACTTGGCACTTTATTGAAACAAAAGCTATAAAACATGATTACTACAGTAGCATAATCATGTGGACACACAAAAACAGTAAGGGTAAATATTGGGTTATCTCCCAACAAGCGATTTTCTTTAATGCCTTTCTAGCTAGGCATGATGATGGCAATGATGCTCACATAAAAGATAAGAATTGAAAGATAAAGGGAGCATCATGAAGAATATGACTAGAACATTTAAGTCTAACCCACTTCCTATGCATAGGGATTTTGTGAGCAAACAACTTATGAGAACAAGAATCAACTAGCATAGGAAGGCAAAACAAGCATAGCTTCAAAAATTTAAGCACATAGAGAGGAAACTTGAAATTATTGCAATTCCCACAAGCATATATTCCTCCCTCATAATAATTTTCAGTAGCATCATGAATGAATTCAACAATATAACCAGCACCTAAAGCATTCTTTTCATGATCTACAAGCATAGAAAATTTACTACTCTCCACATAAGCAAATTCCTTCTCATGAATAGTAGTGGGAGCAAACTCAACAAAATAATTATCATGTGGGGCATAATCCAATTGAAAACTAAAATCATGATGACAAGTTTCATGGTTATCATCATTCCTAATAGCATACAAGTCATCACAATAATCATCATAGATAGCAACTTTATTCTCATAATCAATTGGAACCTCTTCCGAAATAGTGGAATCATCACTAAATAAAGTTGACACTCTTCCAAATCCACTTTCATATTCATCAATATAAGATTCAACATCCTCCAAAATAGTGGGATCACTACTTCCTAAAGTTGACACTCTTCCAAACCCACTTTCATAAATATAATCATCATAAATAGGAGGCATGCTTTCATTATAATAAATATTCTCATCAAAGCTTGGGGGACAAAAAATATCATCTTCATCAAACATAGCTTCCCCAAGCTTGTGGCTTTGCATATCATTAGCATCATGGATATTCAAGGAATTCATACTGACAACATTGCAATCATGCTCATCATTCAAAGATTTAGTATCAAACATTTTAATGCATTCTTCTTCTAGAACTTGAGCACAATTTTCCTTTCCATCAAACTCACGAAAGATATTAAAAAGATGAAGCGTATGAGACAAACTCAAATCCATTTTTTGGTAGTTTTCTTTTATAAACTAAACTAGTGATAAAACAAGAAACAAAAAGATTCGATTGCAAGATCTAAAGATATACCTTCAAGCACTCACCTCCCCGGCAACGGCGCCAGAAAAGAGCTTGATGTCTACTACACAACCTTCTTCTTGTAGACGTTGTTGGGCCTGCAAGTGCACAGGTTTGTAGGACAGTAGCAAATTTCCCTCAAGTGGATGACCTAAGGTTTATCAATCCGTAGGAGGCATAGGATGAAGATGGTCTCTCTCAAACAACCCTGCAACCAAATAACAAAGAGTCTCTTGTGTCCCCAACACACCCAATACAATGGTAAATTGTATAGGCGCACTAGTTCGGCGAAGAGAAGGTGATACAAGTGCAATATGGATGGTAGATATAGGTTTTTGTAATCTGAAATAATAAAATCAGCAATGTAACTAATGATAACAGTGAGCGTAAACGGTATTGCAATGATAGGAAACAAGGCCTAGGGTTCATACTTTCACTAGTGCAACTTCTCTCAACAATAATAACATAGATAGATCATATAACAAGCCCTCAACATGCAACAAAGAGTCACTCCAAAGCCACTAATAGCGGATAACAAATGAAGAGATTATGGTAGGGTACGAAACCACCTCAAAGTTATTCTTTCGGATCGATCTATTAAATAGTTCATACTAGAATAACACCTTAAGACACAAATCAATCAAAACCCTAATGTCACCTAGATACTCCATTGTCACCTCAAGTATCCGTGGGCATGATTATAAGACATGCATCACACAATCTCAGATTCATCCAACCAACACAAAGTACTTCAAAGAGTGCCCAAATGTTTCTACCGGAGAGTCAAGAAAACGTGTGCCAACCCCTATGCATAGGTTCATGGGTGGAACCCGCAAGTTGGTCACCAAAACATACATCAAGTGGCAAGTGATATCCCATTGTCACCACAGATAAGCACTGCAAGACATACATCAAGTGTTCTCAAACAAAAGACTCAATCCGATAAGATAACTTCAAAGGGGAAACTCAATTCATCACAAGAGAGTAGAGGGGGAGAAACATCATAATATCCAACTATAATAGCAAAGCTCGGGATACATCAAGATCGTGCCATAGAGGGAACACGAGAGAGAACATGAGAGAGAGAGAGAGAGAGAGAGAGAGAGAGAGAGAGATCAAACACATAGCTACTAGTACATACCCTCAGCCCCGAGGGTGAACTACTCCCTCCTCGTCATGGAGAGCGCCGGGATGATGAAGATGGCCACCGGTGATGGGATCCCCCCCCCCCGGCAGGGTGCCGGAACGGGCTCCCGAGAGGTTTTTGGTGGCTACAGAGGCTTGCGGCAGCGAAACTCCTGATCTATCTTGATATTTGATGGTTTTAGGGTACGTAGGCTTATATAGGCGAAAGAAGTCGGTCGGGGGGGGAGTGCTCGAGGGGCCCACGAGATAGGGGGGCGTGCCTAGTTGGGGGGGGCTCCTATCTCGTGGCCTCCTCGTGGCTCTTCTGACGTGAACTCCAAGTCTCCTGGATGATATTCTTCCAAAAAATCACGATACCGAAGGTTTCATTCCATTTGGACTCCGTTTGATATTCCTTTTCTTCAAAATACTGAAACAGGCAATAAAACAACAATATGGGTTGGGCCTCCGGTTAACAGGTTAGTCCCAAAAGTAAAATAAAAGTGTATAATAAAGCCCATAATCATTCAAAACAGATAATAAAATAGCATGAATGCTTCATAAATTATAGATACGTTGGAGACGTATCATTGCCTCAACAGGATTGACGATGAGCCATAACCATGTATGGCGACCGGATTCTAGATAGACTAACCCCATGTTGAACAAGGCAATGAGCTTGTAATCCATGTATTCTTATGATGGTGTGGGCACTTCGCAAATTACAACTTTCAGCAAACACAGGTCGAGCCAAAAGCTTGACGTGTCTCGTGCGTAGTAGGCAGGAGTGTCCAGCGGGCCGCGAGGCTCGATGGCGGCAGTAACCAGTGATGGAAGGGTGATCTCTCGCTGGGTATAGATATCCACGAGACGCCATGGACTACCGGATTGGTGGATAAGGACGATCCAGTTGGCCTTCATGCCCGCCCAGTAGTGGCCGCGCATGAAGGACAGGTGGACGGGTAGTGGTAGCATGTCGAGGGGCACCACAACAACCTCCATAGGATCGCCAAGTCGGTGTCTGGGCCACCTGTGAGGATCGGGCATCAGCAAGCAGGGTGTCTTGAAAAGAGCCGGACGGTTGCAGACGAGTAGACGGTACAAAGACACCGAGCATGCGGCCAGACGGACGGTGCTGAGTAGGTCCATACGATTACATATCTGCTCCAAGATAACATTGGGGAGGGAATTCCAATCGCGGCTCTGCATATCAGTCGGTTCTGCCATTGGGGTTTTCAGTGCCTGCGAGCCAGCGGGGAAGTGGATTCGGGCGGGTGAGCGAAGAAGCTTCTCCTCATGTGGCCGAGCAGTGAGCAGGTGGATATGGTACGCGTGAGCTACTAAGGAAGATGGCACGGGCGGGCAAGCAGTGAGCAGGGGGAAATGGTGTGCGACCAATGATGGGGAAGAGAGGAGGAAGAAGAAAAGAGGAGGAAGAAGAGTGAAAGACGGGGAAGAAAGTGCACTAAATCTCAATTCTACAATACTACTACCAGGATATACCGTCCTTCGGAGTGTAAATAGTTACACCAATGACATGTGGGTCTACCTCAAGAGGGCCCATATGTCAGTTAATGGAGGAGAGAGGTGCGTAGGCATATTTGCGGAAGCGTGCTCTACTGGCAAACATGATGGCAGTACTGGGTAAGGCTGATTTAGTAACAACAACATGCTAGTTCAGCTTATTAATTAAGTGTCCCATCTGCTGTAGCGTGTATTGTCACTTCACTGCAAAGACTAGTTGAATAGTTCTCTCTAACCGAGATGGGCAATAATGGATCGCGAAGACTTCCTATCTACAGTATACCTATGCCTCTACGCTCACTTCACTCATTTTGCTCCGTACGTAGCCACTTGTTGAAATCTCTAGAAATACAAATACTCCGTATTTGGGAATAGACAGAGGCTTTTACTCCGTATTTGGGAACAGAGGGATCACCATATGGAGGGAACAGAGGAAGCTTGAAATATGAACATGTCAATGGGAGCGAGTCAAAGCCTCATGCATGCATGCATGCATGCAACATGCAACACCCACACGTGCACATGGACGCACGCAACACTCACGCACCCATGCGGCACACATCACACGACGCAACACACACACTCACACTCAAGTGCTCAACCTACTCCCTACATCCGTGAAAGACTGTACATTTAGAGATTTACACATTGACCAGGGCATAATTAACGCCCAAGAGTAGCAGACTTATGTGTGCATGCGACCATTGAGAGAAGAAGATTAAATGAAGGTTGTTGCATGCTGTAATTAAGGATAGACATGTAGCCTATACCTAGAGCACAAGTTGGTGCATTAATCAATCAATATCGATTTAGATTAATGGCTAAATGCATTGGAAGTGTAGATGTACACTCTTTGTTTTGTAGCCGATGTACACTCTTTGTTGGAAGACCAAAGGAGTACACATGCATGCACTCACATACACAACCAGGGTGGTTTGCGCGTAAGGGTTGGACTCCTGTTGCGCCTGCGTAAAGTTTTGTTTAACTGATTTCTTTGCTCTGCCAACTGACAGGTGGGACCCAGAAACCAGGTGACAATTTAACCAGTCAACAAAGTGCTACGTCGACTATGTGGCCGGTTAGTAGGGTGCAATACGGTTCTCTACGATTCCCTAGTGATCGTATAATCACCGCAAAACTATATATAGTGACAGTAAAGAGCGTACTGTTACATACGTTGACCGCCAGTGTATTTTTCTCGTTTTCAATTAAGCCATATTAACCGCAAAGGACGCAGTATGGACTAGTACTAGTACTGCTTTGATGTGTCCCGTCAACTCGCTGAATGAGGAGAAGCTTGCTTACTACGCCCCTCCCTCGCCCACGCGCACGGTGGCTCACAGGACGAGGAGAGGGTTTTGACTACAGCGCCCTCTCCCTCTCCCACTCCCTCGCCCTTGCTCTCGCGGTAGACGTGCAGTAGTTCAATCAGTGTCAGATTGCCAGAAGCATATTGTACTATAGTATCATCATTGTTGGACCTTCTGAAGAGGCGAAGAGCCAAGTGCAAGGTTTACACGAGTACGAACTGTTGAACCTTCCGAAGAGGCAAAGAGCCAAGCGCAAGGTTTTATAGGAGTTGTCGTCCTAGTAGGAGTATATTACAACTATAGCGAATGATGCTACTGTATGATGCCGCCATGTCACCTATATCCAAAGCTGTGCCACCTTTTTTCTCAAAGAGCGTGTTGGAGCCCGTGCAAAACACAAGTTGCATGTACACATAACACATTTACTAGTAATAAAATCTAAAGGACAAATGCCAGTATGCCACACAAGTTCATCTCCAATTCATAAGATAAATTTATGCACGACTAGTCTACATATATTCACAGCGCTACCGTTCACAATTTACCACACTCCACCTACATGTTATAGATGGGCTACATGTCCTCCTCCAGGTTCCAGTCCTAGGTGTTCTTCATGGATGGCACGGTCCATAGCAGTGGGCAACGGGAATCATTGTTGCGGCTTTCTAGTCTGGTTCCACACGATGATGACTCATCCAAGCTGAAGCGGCATAAATCAGGGATAGCATGTCCCAGCATGTCGTTCATCCCGTGGTGCGCACTAAAGACACAACCATGCTTCATGAACGGCAGGCCTTCGGTGTCGTGCACGGAAGGTGGCATCCGCTTCACAATGGGGTAGCTATCCCCAATGAAAAGCGAGTACTCTCCAAGAGTGTTCCTCGGCACCCACGTAGCATCACGGGGGCGAACTCGGTGCCGTTCATCTGGTACATGCGGCATCTTAGATCTGGACACATGGTGACATACATAGTCAAGGTCCATGCATAATAATGTTGTGCTCAAATACGGCGGTCAGTAATACTGTGCAACAAATAGTACTACTCCGGTATATAGGAAGTAAAATAATCGGCTTATTATATATAGCCACTTTTGGCTACATGGATGAGATAGTAAGATATGGAAAAACAAAAATGGTGGCAGCTAGTGGGTTCAAGTCTTCAAGGGCCTAGTTAGCTATACGCATCCTCCAAGGTAAAAAGTACTCCTACTAGTACTAGTAAGTAGTACAACAATGAAAGAGAATGCGAGAGGGTTAAAAAATATAATACTAAACGGAATACCTGGGTAGGTGGTGATGGTCCGATCGTGGTAATTGTGTGACCATGTTGCACATCAGTGGTACCATGAGTAACGAATGCTAAGATAGTTGATCCCAATATGCTAAAGTCAGCTACAAGGTTCCAGGTTAGACCGAATTGCGGATGCAAATGCACATCTAGGATCGGCGATCTTATTTTGATCGGGGGATGACTGGTCCCTGCAAAATAATGGAGTACCGTTAGGGATGCAAATGATGGTTTGTGCATTCCGTTTGTAATCTCCCGTACCGTAGGATGGCAACCAGATGAAACAAGTCCCTATCTTGTCACCGCGAAGATGCGGCCTAGATGGCCCACAGCATCTTCAAACATGTAGGGTTACAAATCTGCCGCAACCAACATGCGCCAGCCACTGCCATTACTGCCTCTTGCATTGATGGCAATCCTTATGTCGAACACCATGATGAGATAGTAATCATCGTAGCCATGTCGCTTTGTTGGCGGGTCCGCAATTGCTATCTTCTTCAATCTCAGGTGGGCATCATCATACGTATTCAAGCCCAGCTAGTACGGAAGTCCGATCCCAATGGTGGAGAAGGGATCTACAGGAACGGCCGCACTGATGTGGTCGTTGTGCAAAATGATGGTGGTATCCGGCCGGAGGTACGCAAGCCAATCTTCGTTGGCACCGACCTAAACCTATATATAAGATGGTGGGCAGTGGAGAAATTACGGGATGGAAATGGAATAACTAAGTACTACATGATCAAACTCCATGACTGACCTGCTCATCAGAAAAAAATCCGACTACCTCTCAACGTCGGCAACTCTAGCAGAGTCAACATGCAACCATGGCCAGGGAGCGGTGGACTATTTGAAGGATTGTCCCATAGAAGAACCTTCTCCTCGAGGACACATGGAAGACTAACAAGCATGGCCTTTTCCCAAGCCTGTTTAAGCACCGTCTTGAAAAAGTTGATGTAGGAAGCACCGAGCCTTGTGGCGGTGAGGGCGTTGGGGCGGCATGTGATTTCTCCTAGAGGATCACCGTCCGAGGTCACCCAGCCCCAACGAGGAGGAGAACTGCCTGGCGAATCCATGGGACCAACGACGAACTACCTTCTCTTCAGGGGGGGGGGACTGGCGAGGAGGAGATAAGAGTGTAGTAACCACAGGGCCTCGTACCTTCCAACTGTAGCTCCTCGATCGTTCCTTAGCGAAGGGGTGAGGCTATTATTTACTACGTACTCGTACTGTAGCAGTACTAGTACTACTTTCTCAACTAGTAGTGTGATATACTGTACTTCTAGTATAGTGCACCAGTTTTGAACTCTTGAATCTCAGGGCCAAGGAGCTACAGTTGGAAGTGGAGGGTACTACTGTTCTCTAGAACCATCGTTGTACTATCAATGCAGGGAAAGTACACCTGCATAGTGGGTACTCTCGGTGCTCTATTCAAGTGCGTAGCTGGCCTACTCAGCTGCTCCTCTCACGCACACACTAGCAGCCTGTTTATCAACGATGGTTACTGCGGGGGCAAAACATTTGAGTTATTTGATAAAACAAGACTAGGCTTTTCGCTTCCATTTGTGGAGGTGTAATGGATCTCATCGAACTTTGTTAGTAGTTCCTTCTTTGTGAATGAGATGAGGCAAAGCTTTTGCCTCCGTTTCAAAAAAAATCACGCCAAGAGGAATTTCTTTTATAGAGTCGATAATGGAGTTAAGTCCATGCGTGCAACGCCACAAGCTACAGAGTAGTAGAGTACTAGTAGCACTTTACGTACATAGCCATATTGCATAGTTCCCAATGCCTCGCCAGGCTTTTCCGGCTCCTCGGGCTCTAGTTTAAATATGCTACTAGCTGATGAGGAAGCTGCAAGCGAGGTGCGGCTAGGGAGAGCACGCGAGCCACGAGATGATGGGAAGGAAAATCCGTTCACGTGGCTAGGCTATTCAGTGCACCCAAATTGTGGTGCCGCACGTCCGTTCGACTTCAAAACTCAAACTACCCATGTACAATATTGGCTCACAGGGAAGCTACTATTTTAAAAAAGGCCGCCATGCATCCGGCCAGGATCAAACCCACAAAACAAGGTATGCACTCTCGCGACCACTAGTAGTTCTCGCTGGAGTACAACACATCCTAGAATCGCCTTTTGTCGCTAGTAGTACATTGTTCCTTACAAGAAACAACTAATAATGCCAAGAAACCACTAATAATGCCAAGAAACTACGACCACTTGCATACATGGCAGACTTAAGATAAGACTACATTATCAACCATTGTACATGCCCTTACCAACCAGCCCTACCAAGAAACGACTACTCTACAAAGTGTCGTTATAGGCACGTGTCAACCCATGTCGCCCCTTAAGTCAACGCCTTCTATTCGACTGGTAAGTTAGGCATTATGACTTGTGGGACCTAATGTCAGTCTGCACAAAAATCCCCGAGTGACCTCCTACCTCCGGCCCATCCACATAGTCATCCTCGGCCATGGGATGCAGCTACCGCCACCGGCAGAAGGCGAGGTCAAAACCGCGGCGGTGCGGAGCCCATCTTGCGGCAGCCCGGATGCCAGCTCCGTCCGGCGCTTGCGGCCGCTAGCTAGCCAAGATAGCTCAGTCCAGCTGCTTTTCTGCAAGGTTTACTAGCTAGATTGGCATGGCGACGCGGCGGCTTGCTCGCGCACGCCGCGCTAAGGCCAGCCATCTGGCTCGAGCAAAGGCCAGCACGGCGGCTTGCTCGCTCGTGAGTCACGCTCGGGCCTGCAGCCTGCCAACCCGTGCGGAGGCCAGCACGGTGTCCGACCTGTCCGGTAGAGCGGCGGCCAACTCGCTCATCACCGGCGCCACCGATAAACATGCATCAGTACTGTTTGGACACGCATCAGTACTATTTGAAGTAATGTTTAGGAAAAATAATGATTTGAGGGGGAATAACAGGATAGAAGGTCAGATGTGGGTCCCTCGTGTCAATGGTCAAACAAAATGTGTTGGTTTAAGCTGCCTCGTCAGCACGGACGTGTGGGCCAACCCTGTCATAAACGGGTTTAAACGAGCCTAATTGGCACTAGGTAGTAGTTTTTGGCATGGGTGGTTATGTTTTTGCTATTTTTTGTACAATAGCTTCTTCCTAGGGCTGGTTGAAAGTGGTAGTTTTTTGTTAAATACTCTACATACTGTAAGTAGGAGTAAAAGGTAAGCTCTGGAAGCCAATAAGCAAGGCTAGTTACATAGTGCATATGTGTACGTGATTGAAAGTAAATATCAACCATGAGTGACTAATATCTTGATGGAAAACTCGAAACTATGGAAATACTAGGTGAAAGATCGAGGATGTCGCCTAGAGGAGGGGTGTGTGTGTGTGTGAATAGGCTATTTAAAATAATTACGGTTTAGGCTTGAAGAAATGCGGAATAAACCTAGCGGTTAATTTGTCAAGTACAAAACCTAAAACAACTAGGCTCACCTATGTGCACCAACAACTTATGCTAAGCAAGATAATCAACTATGTGACAACAAGATATATGACAAAGAACAATATGGATATCACAAAGTAAAGTGCATAAGTAACGGGCTCGGGTAAGAGATAACCGAGGCACGTGGAGACGAAGATGTATCCCTAAGTTCACACCCTTGCGGATGCTAATCTCCGTTTGGAGTGATGTGGAGGCACAATGCTCTCCAAGAAGCCACTAGGGCCACCGTAATCTCCTCACACCCTCGCACAATGCAAGATGTCGTGATTCCACTAAGGGACCCTTGAGGGCGGTCACCGAACCCGTACAAATGGCGACCCTTGAGGGCGGTCACCGAACCCGTACACTTTGGCAACCCTTGGGGGCGGTCACCGGTACCCGTCAAATTGCTCGGGGCGATCTCCACAACCTAATTAGAGACCCCGACGCTTGCCCGGAGCTTTACACCATAACAACTGAGCTCCGAACAACACCAACCGTCTAGGGTGCCAAGGCACCCAAGAGGAACAAGCTCTAGGGTGTCCAAACACCCAAGAGTAACAAGCTCAAGGGTACCAAGCACCCAAGAGTAATAAGCTTCTCAACTTGTAACTTCCACCTATCACGTGGAGAACTCAAACCGATGCACCAAATGCAATGGAAGGGGCACACGGAGTGCCCAAGTCCTACTCTCTCAAATCCCACCGAAGCAACTAATGCTAGCTAGGGAGGAAGATGAGAGGAAGAACAAGAAGGAGAATACCAAGAACTCCAAGATCTAGATCCAATGGGTTCCCCTCACATAGAGGAGAAAGTGATTGGTGGAAATGTGGATCTAGATCTCCTCTCTCTTTTCCCTCAAAAACTAGCAAGAATCCATGGAGGGATTGAGAGTTAGCAAGCTCGAAGAAGGTCAACAATGAGGGCAGAACACGAGCTCAAAGGGTAAGGTTCAATGGGGAAGAAGACCCTCTTTTATAGGTGGGGAAAAATCCAACCGTTATGCTCACAGCCCGCACAGAGCGGTACTACCGCTCCAAGGAGTGGTACTACCACTAGGGCGGTAGTACCCCTTTGAAAAACAACAGTGAGGAGGCAGAAGGCCAGTAGAACCGCCGGAGCGGTACTACCGCTTGTCCTCACGGTACTACCGCTCGACCTCACGGTACTACCGCAAATGGTAGCGGTACTACTGCTTGCGAGCTGTACTAAAAAAATACTTCCGTGCCTACCTCTGCTGAGCAAAACACGAGATTTTGGTCCGGAGCGGTACTACCGCTCAGGAGCCGCGGTAGTACAGCTCTGGAGCGGTAGTACCGCTCAGGAGCCGCGGTAGTACCGCTCTGGAGCGGTAGTTAAAAATTACATCCGCTCTAGTCGCGGTAGTACCGTTGCAGCCTTTACCAAAACAACCACAACTTTTGCAAACAGACTCCGAATTCAACGAAACCAAGTTTGTTGGAAAGCTAATGACATGGGCTAACACAATATTGATAGAAATATCAATAAGAAGCAAATGATAAAAGGCCCATAAGAAAATGGTGAGAACCCTTCCTCGTATAAGACCGGTAAAACCTCCAACACCGAAAACATCATAGAAGACGCATGCGAACTCCGTTTTCGATGAACTCAAGCTTGTCATCAAGATGACCATAAGATCTAAGACTCACAAAGAGAACCAAACAAGAACCAAGAAACATGATGCAAATATGCAATGATTTGAGCTCTCTACTAACGATATGATCAAGCTACCAACTTGAGAGCCCCCCTTGATAGTACGACAAACGATCCTATAACCCGGTCTCCCAACTACCACCACGAGACCGGTAAAATAGAAAACCTATCAAGGGCAAACCTTTGCCTTGCACATGGTCCACTTGAGCTAGATGATGACGATCTTGATTCCCTCAAGTTGGACCACCTTTCTTAATTGTGTTGGCTCGATGAAGACTAGATGATTGCTCCCCCATAGTCCACTATGGGTGAGCCACTCTTCGGCACATCTTCACAAGTCCATTGACACCACAATGGATGGCAAGATTCAAGCACTTGATCTCTTCGTGATGCTCCACTTGAACTTGCACATGGCAATCTTGATGTCATCCGTTCCATGGGTTGTATGATATCTTCCTCTTGACGCAAGCCCATGGACACGTACCTAACCCCACATAGAACTCTCACATAGACCATGGGTTAGTACACAAAGTGCATTGGACAATGCTTACCATACCATGGGATCACTTGATCCCTCTCGGTACATCTTCTACGCTTTGTGAGTTGATCAACTTGATTCACTCTTGACTTATTCTTGATCAACCTTGAATCTTTCCAACTCTCTTCATTTGGATGATGTCTTGAAGGTAAACATGAATGATCACACAATCTTCTTCTCCAAGACATGCTTGCAATAAGCTCAACACTCACATGACCAATCTTTGGATAATTCCTTAATAGCACCTTGGTCAAATCATAAACTCCTTGAAACCAACACATGGACTTCAAGAAAAGCCTATGGACAAATCCTTCAAATATAACTCAAGACAACCATTAGTCCATAGAGATTGTCATCAATTACCAAAACCAAACATGGGGGCACCGCATGTTCTTTCAATCTCCCCCATTTTGGTAATTGATGACAATCACTTTCAAGAGAGTTTATATAAGGAATTATGCATCACCATGCAATGCAACAACCAATAGTGCATGCGAATGAGATGCAAATGCTAAGGAACAAAACCAAAGCAAGAGGAGATAACTCTCTAAACTTCTCCACAAAACTCTCTGAAACTTCTCCCCCATTGGCTTCGATTGCCAAAATGTGTGAAAAGCTAAGAAGACCAATATAAATTGTGGTCCTCCATAAATTGTGTATTTCTTCACAAGAGAGTGGAATGCAATACACATATCCAACGGTAAATACTTGGAGGAACACAAACTATATTGAGGCACAAAGATTGCTAAAGAATGATATGCCACAAGGACATAACAAAGAGAGACACAAGCAATCGAGCAATCAAAAGATACCAATTGAAGCAAGCAATCAAAGGATATCAATTGAATCAACTAGACCAAAGACCCTACGAGCCACATGAATAAAGGATATTATGATATGAGCAAAGGAGTGTTCTAAAGAAACTAGAGAATCTCCCCATGATTTGTGCACACATAAGAATATTTGCATTTGGATACAAAGTGCACAAAATAGGATCATAGCTCCCCCAAAATAAATAGAAACTTACAACAAGTGCAAGTGAGCATATAGGAAACAAAGCCTAGTACTTGCAACAAACACATGGTTGAGCAGCAAGTAAAAGAGGCAACTTAAGAATGGGCTCAACCAAAATGATGTGTGTGAGTCAAGGCAATGCACTTGAGAAGACTAATGTACGGATGAGCATTAAGCATCAATAAAGTCTTGAAATAATGAGGCACACGGTGCAAGGCCTATCATTCCCACAAACAACTAGCAAATGGGTTCACAAGCTTACTAATAAGCATATAAAGAACCTATGCTTGTGACAACCCGTGGTGAAGATAGAAGATGAAAGCCTCATCAAGACGATGGATACCAATTAAGATGGCAAAAGCCTCGTAAAGATAAGCATGAGGAAAATAATCTTCACCACACAAGAGTGCATCAAGATGCAACGATAGAAGACACGCACTCTAGGCCAAAGCTTTCACGGAGCCACCAAAGAAATAACATAAGAAAGACGACGTGAAAGAAAGGATATCATCTAGAGATGTAATTTCTCTCAGATGTATAAGGTTCTAGGTAGACAAAATCATGATGATATATGTCTACAAAGAAGGATGTACACCCGACATAGTTACAACTATATCTGGCCATGGGCCGGGCCAGGCCGGGCTTGGGCCGGGCCAGGCCGGGCCTAAAAAAGCCCATGGCAGAAAACTGAGGCCCAGGCCCTCCCAGGCCCTACCACCGGGCCTACTTTTCAAGCCTAAGCCCGGCCCATCTGGTAAAAAGCCCTCAAAAGCCCTTAGGGCTTAGGGCCGTGGGCCGGGCATCTTCCTTAAAATGCCAATATGCCAAGCCCAAGCCTGTCCAGGCCCTGCTGGTGGGCTCAAAACTTAGGCCCAAGCCCAGCCCACAAGCAATCCCATCGGGCCTAGGCCCTGGATTTTAGGGCCGGCCCTGAGATGGCTAGGACTAGTTACAACATGAAGGAATAAGATATCCAAAAGGAAGTGATACATATACCAATAAGATATTTGCTTGGAAGTATATCACATGGCTAGATATGGTCTTATTGTATATAAATGAATTCCTACCACACAACCATCAAAGACATCACAACTAGCAACAAGAGATCATTGTTGGGATGCTTTGAGAAAGGAAACAAATATCACAAGAAAGAATGAATAACATGCCATGATACAACCTACACACGGTTGATGCAATAAATGTGTGCATGTAGTAGATGATGATACTTATTATCGAGATAGCATTGGAAGGATGTAGTAGAAACCAATTGAAGGTAGAGTAGTTCATTGATCATCCTAGCTTGACTCCAATAAGCACATGGTGACAACACCTTCGTTTTGAATGAGCCGAGTATCCAATGCATCTCCAATTGTTCCTAGAACAACAACACAAACAAAATGGTACCCAAACTCATTGGGCCCAAAGGGTTAGAAACATCAATACATAGGACAATCTCCACATAAATATGTGCAAATAGATATGAAAATGAATTTCATACACATCTCATCCGATTTGAGACTTGGTGGAGATTCCCCTATATATTGAGTCAAAGAAAGAAATCATGCCAAATAAAATACATGAAGTAAACATGCAAGCTCAAGACTTTCAAAACCCGAAACCAAAAGACAAAGAAATGCCAAGTGAAAAGGATACCAAATGGAGAAATCATCACTTGGAAGATATCATTAAAGATACATCAAGGAATGATATATCCATTGATACACACTAAACTAAAGATGTCAAACTCCCAAAGAAAGGATGGTTCCAAACAAACCAAGCTCTCAACAAAGTTTCATGATGGCACAAAGTACCAAAAAGAAATGGCTTGCCTTCCACCAAAACACACTTGATAAGGATCACAAGAAGAGTGTTCTAAAGAAAATAGGATAGCTCCCCCATGAGTTGTGCATTATATAGGATTTGCATTTGAATACAAAATGCACAAGGTGGGATCACCACTTTCACTATATCTAGAAAACACTAGACAAGAACAAGAAATAAACAAGATCCACAAGTGGCAGGGAAGACAATGGGAGTTGACACAAACCTTGGCAAGAGAAAAAGGCAAATAAAAACAAAATCCAAAGTAAAGATGATCAACAAATTCTACCACACATAAGTGACTACCAATTGTCAAAGACAAGAAGTATTTGAAAATAAATCCCGGTGGTAGATAACAAGGACATCCAACATCATCTTCACAACAAACACAAGCAAATTGCAACTTGTAGAGCTAACATGTCACTTAGGAACAAGATAGTTAATCATATCAACTCTAAGTGACAATATCTCAAATGTACACATTTTCTAGGCTTGTAATATGCACATAGCATATTACTCCCCCATAATGTGATACCAAAGAAAAGTTAACAAGAGGCAATAAGAGGATCCAATGAGAGATAATTAATGGACTATTTAGAATTTGAATTTCTCATGAGAAGACATACCACATAGCGACTAGATAATCTTGAAATATCAATACTAGATGGTATTACTCATGTACACGCAATTATAGGATTGTGAGGTGTACAACCCACATCACTCCCCCATAATGGGATATTCCATTAATCTCTCACAAGAGCCAACTAGGGTAAAAACAAGAAGCATAAAGGCTCAAGGCATGACACACACGTACATGATGTGCAAACCAACACACACATACTTGATTGCTCAAGATAAGCAAGTTGGAATCACAACATATACAAACACATGCAAGGAACAAAACCAAAACATGCAAGGGGGCAAGTAACTTTCAATGTAAACAATTTAAGTACAAGTTACCGCAAGGAGGCACATGGATATAAGATAGAAACTTGATAATCCAATTGACTTGGCTTGAGACAATAAGAATGATGAAGTCCCCTTAATTCTTCATAATGTAGCCAAGTCTCCAATGACCTCCAACAACACCTATTGATCAAGTTTGATCTTGGTGGTCCCCAACCAAGTTGGGTCCTAAGAGGTTAGTCACAATAAGCTTGGCTACCCAAATGATTCTTTTCTTGACACCATTTTGAGTACCAAAAAACTTGGCAAACACATTGCCAACCTTATCCTTCCCAAGAGAATAGATATCATCAATAATAATTGGGTTGGATAAGTTACCACTAGTGCATGAAGAAGTGACGTGACCTTTCTCACAACATAAGTAGCAACGTCTACTCCTCACTTTCTTCTCACTTGATTTCTCAACAAAAGAAGCATTAACTTGAGTCTTCTTGGGAAGTGGCCTTTCTTCAACTTGAGTTTGAGCATGAGATTGAGCTTGTGGCCTCTTCCCTTGTTGCTTGTCACTAATGGCCTTCTTCTTCAATGGGCAAGATCTAACATGATGCCCTTCAATTTTGCACTTGAAGCAAATAATCTTGGTCGAATTCTTGACTTGTTCTTGGCCCTTATTCTTGATTATCTTGGACTTATTCTTCTTATTGGAGTTGAATCCAAGTCCACCTTTGTCATTGGGGGATTTTTGCACACTCAAGATATTGTTGAGTGTGGATTTCCCTTCATGACTCTTTTCCAAGTCTTTCTTCAAAGAAGTGACTTGGGCCTTGAGCTCTTTGATTTCCTCTACATGGTTAGTCTCAACACAAGTATTAGAGGAAGTATAAGCTTCATCGTTAGAGCAACAAGGCAAGGAAAGCAAATCATCACAAGATGTACCAACATTGTGAGTAGATGAATTACAAGGACTAGCACATGGCAATATACTATTTTGACTAGAAGTAGTGCTAGTATCCACATGAGGCTCACTAGATGTTACCTAAGCAATCATGGACTCATGAGCTATCTTTAGCACATTATGGGATACTAGAAGATCATTATGAGAGCTTGAGAGCTTTTCCTGACTTTCTTCCAATTTCCCATAATTGCTAGATAGCACCTCAAGTTGAGCCCGTAGCTCAACATTCTCCTTCAAAATGGATGCTTCACAAGTAATAGAGTTAGTAGCACAAGCATCATAATTTACAACAATAGGAGAGGACAACTTGGCAAGCTCTTTCAAATAGGAAGCTTTAAGTTGAGCATGAGAGTCGGTGAGTTCGATGAGCTCACTCTTAATGACCCTAGAGCCATTTTCGAGGTGCTCAAAGTCCTCAAGGAGTCTAGCATGAGCAACTTCAAGCTTAGCATTTTTAGTTTTGAAATCATTGGCCACCTCAAGAGCTCTATCATGAGATTCCCTCACTCTAGATAATTCTAGAGCAAAAGTCTCCTCTTGAAGAGATTCGGAGGTGGTTTGTTCATGTTCAAGAGCTGGAGATAGCTCCGCGATCTCATTTGCTTAATCACGCTCATGAGCTTCCATTTTCTCAATGGTGACCTCATGCTCCTCTAGATGAGATTCCAACTCCTCAATGTATTTCTTGCCATCAATGGCAATGGACATTATTTCCATGAAGTTGGAACGAGCAATTTTATTTTTATGAAGAGCTTTAAAAATCATTTCCCCCTTAGTTTTTAAGGAGGCAACATTATCATTCTCTTCATCATTATCCTCATCACCATTAGCATCAACATCATCATCAAGAGACATATTGGGGTACAAAGAAGGAGGTACCTTTGATGCCTTAGCCATAAGGCAAAAAGCAATAGATGATGATGTAGGATCCCTTGACGCACCATTAAACACCACATCTTGTTCCATGGAGTGTTTGGTTTCCTCTACATTGTTAGCACAACAATTCGAGGAAATAGATGCATTGTTATCATGGCAACAAGACATAACAAGCATATCATCATGAGATTTATTCAAGCAATTTCTACATGATATGCTAGGACTATCAACACAAGCATGTGAAACATTTGGAGAGCTCGAAGTGTTAAAGCCCAAAGAATGAGCATTGCAATAATATAGTGATGAAGGATCATCCACAATAAGCATACTATCATCATTGCAATGACCAACACTACTCACCATATCATTAACTTGTGGCAAACCACATGTAGGTGAAGTAGAAGAGGTTGAGAAGACTATACGGCCAGAGGTGGAGTGAGAGCAATCATCCCCACAAATCTTGGACACACCATATTTATCTTGAAGCTTCGTCCACAACTCATGAGCATCCCGGAACGGCATGAGTTGAAGTATAACTACATTGCTCAAAGCATCGAAAAGCACATTAGAAGCTTGCGCATTGAGATAAGAGTTTTTCTCATCCTCTAAAGATAATCTTTGGGGATCCTTTGAAGGAGAAAACCCCATATCTACAATTCGCTCTAAATTTGGGTCCATGACCCTAAAGTGATTAAGCATGCAAATTACCCAAACATCAAAATTTGTGCCATCAAAACTAAGAGTGTCAGAGAACCTAATCCCCTAGTAGACATCTTTACTCTCTAGGCGGTAAAGCCTAATAAAGAGAGACGAGGCTCTAATACCAATTGAAAGATCGAGGATGTCGCCTAGAGGGGGGGTGAATAGGCGATTTCAAATAGTTACGGTTTAGGCTTGAAGAAATGCGGAATAAACCTAGCGGTTAATTTGTCAAGCACAAAACCTAAAACAACTAGGCTCACCTATGTGCACCAACAACTTATGCTAAGCAAGATAAGCAACTATGTGATAGCAAGATATATGACAAAGAACAATATGGCTATCACAAAGTAAAGTGCATAAGTAAAGGGCTCGGGTAAGAGATAACCGAGGCACGCGAAGACGACGATGTATCCCGAAGTTCACACCCTTCCGGATGCTAATCTCCGTTTGGAGCGGTGTGGAGGCACAATGCTCCCCAAGAAGCCACTAGGGCCACCGTAATCTCCTCATGCCCTCGCACAATGCAAGATGCCGTGATTCCACTAAGGGACCCTTGAGGGCGGTCACTGAACCCGTACAAATGGCGACCCTTGGGGGCGGTCACCGAACCCGTACACTTTGGCAACCCTTGGGGGCAGTCACCGGTACCCATCAAATTTCTCGGGGCGATCTCCACAACCTAATTGGAGACCCCAACGCTTGCCCGGAGCTTTACACCATAACGATTGAGCTCCGAACAACACCAACCGTATAGGGCGCCAAGGAACCAAAGAGGAACAAGCTCTAAGGTGTCCAAACACCCAAGAGTAACAAGATCAAGGGTACCAAGCACCCAAGAGTAATAAGCTTCTCAACTTGTAACTTCCACGTATCACGTGGAGAACTGAAACCGATGCACCAAATGCAATGGCAAGGGCACACGGAGTTCCCAAGTCCTTCTCTCTCAAATCCCAACGAAGCAACTAATGCTAGGGAGGAAGATGAGATGAAGAACAACAAGGAGAACACCAAGAACTCCAAGATCTAGATCCAATGGGTTCCCCTCACATAGAGGAGAAAGTGATAGGTGGAAATGTGGATCTAGATCTCCTCTATCTTTTCCCTCAAAAACTAGCAAGAATCCATGGAGGGATTGAGAGTTAGCAAGCTCGAAGAAGGTCAACAATGGGGGAAGAACACAAGCTCAAAGGATAAGGTTCAATGGGGAAGAAGACCATCTTTTATAGGTGGGGAAAAATCCAACCGTTATGCTCACAACCCGCACAGAGCGGTACTATCGCTAGGGCGGTAGTACCCCATTGAAAAACAACAGCGAGGAGGCAAAAGGCCAGTAGAACCGCCGGAGCGGTACTACCGCTTGTCCTCACGGTACTACCGCAAATGGTAGCGGTACTACTGCTTGCGAGCTGTACTAAAAAAATACTTCCGTGCATACCTCCGCTGAGCAAAACACGAGATTTTGGTCCGGAGCAGTACTACCGCTCAGGAGCCGCGGTAGTACAGCTCTGGAGCGGTACTACCGCTCAGGAGCCGCGGTAGTACCACTCTGGAGCGGTAGTAAAAAATTACATCCGCTCTAGTCGCGGTAGTACCGCTGCAGCCTTTACTAAAACAGTCACAACTTTTGCAAACGGACTCCGAATTCAACGAAACCAAGTTTGTTGGAAAGATAACGACATGGGCTAACACAAACTTGATAGAAATATCAATAAGAAGCAAATGATAAAAGTCCCATAAGAAAATGGTGAGAACCCTTCCTCGGATAAGACTGGTAAAACCTCCAACACCGAAAACATCATAGAAGACGCATGCGAACTCCGTTTTCGATGAACTCAAGCTTGTCATCAAGATGACCATAAGCTCTAAGACTCACAAAGAGAACCAAACAAGAACCAAGAAACATGATGCAAGGATGAAATGGTTTGAGCTCTCTACTAACGATACGATGAAGCTACCAACTTGAGAGCCCCCCCTGATAGTACGGCAAACGATCCTATAACCCGGTCTCCCAACTACCACCACGAGACCGGTAAAATAGAAAACCTACCAAGGGCAAACCTTTGCCTTGCACATGGTCCACTTGAGCTAGATGATGACGATCTTGACTCCCTCAAGTTGGACCAACTTTCTTGATTGCGTTGGTCGATGAAGACTAGATGATTGCTCACCCATAGTCCACTATGGGTGAGCCACTCTTCGGCTCATCTTCACAAGTCCATTGACACCACAATGGATGGCAAGATTCAAGCACTTGATCTCTTCGTGATGCTCCACTTGAACTTGCACATGGAAATCTTGATGACGATCACCACTTGATGTCATCCTTTCCATAGGTTGTATGATATCTTCCTCTTGACGCAAGCCCATGGACACGTACCTAACCCCACATAGAACTCTCACATAGACCATGGGTTAGTACACAAAGTGCAATGGACAATGCTTACCATACCATGGGATCACTTGATCCCTCTCGGTACATCTTCTACGCTTTGTGAGTTGATCAACTTGATTCACTCTTGACTTAGTCTCGATCAACCTTGAATCTTTCCAACTCTCTTCATTTGGATGATGTCTTGAAGGTAAACATGAATGATCACACAATCTTCTTCTTCAAGACATGCTTGCAATAAGCTCAACACTCACATGACCAATCTTTGGATAATTCCTTAATAGCACCTTGGTCAAATCATAAACTCCTTGAAACCAACACATGGACTTGAAGAAAAGCCTATGGACAAATCCTTCAAATATAAATCAAGACAACCATTAGTCCATAAAGATTGTCATCAATTACCAAAACCAAACATGGGGGCACCGCATGTTCTTTCACTAGGATTTTTTTGCATGGTTGGAAATAGTAGCAATGTTCATGTGCATTCCAACGGATCATAATTAGAATAATACTTATTCACAAACTTGATACAAAACACTCTAATTTTGATATACATATATCACTAGAGATATATTATGTTTCAATCAGAATATATTCCTTGGGTTGTTTTGGTGAGGTGAGGGAGGGATGTGGTTGGTTTTAAGATACTAATTATGGGGTTTTCTACAAATTGGTAGAGAAGTGGGATGTTGGTGAGAAAAGGCAACAACTTACGTCACAGTCGTTAGATGTAGATCTAATGGTCAGAAATGACGGATGGCAGACACACCATCATCACCAACTTAGTCTTCTGTAGGAGTACTAGCAAGATGTCTGTGCATTGCACGGAACATCAAGATGCATTTTTTTATAAAACACTTGTTGTGATTGACCCATGCGGGAGTAATCCCATGTGTAAAAGCTAATGTTATCTTGAGAAATAGGAGATAAGGTGAAGAGGAGTGGGGCATGGTGGTGATTGGTGGTCGGACTGAGCGGAAGCATGGGGATGGACTACGCCGGCAGCGGCCACGAGGCCAGTTTGTTCCAGAGGCTTCCTTTTCAATTGCTCAAACAATGAGGTTGTTGGAGATAAGTATGAACGAGGAAGGCCTTATCTGCAAATGTGGAGAGAGGTGTGGGTATCTTTTAGTTTAATTTCCATCCGCCAGATATAGATTGGACGGTGTATATTGCAAGATGGCACGCGTACCATCATCACCAACTCGGTTTTTAGAAGAGAAGAAATATAAGTATGGAGATACAAACGTATTATTGATACTTGTTTCCGTAAACTAGGATCTACATTCTATTCAATGCCTCAGCATGTGGGGCCTTAGCACAATGACTTCTCGACCGTGACAAAGGTTTTCCCGCCGCTGATAAGGAGGGGGTGACAGCGACGCGGTTTCGGCTTGCTCTAGTCCTAGTAGTCATACTAGGTGGTCTACGCACACATGTAGATTTATTCTTTTTCACGTCTCGTGTTCGCCGTACTGCCACGACTATTGATGAATAGACGGTAAGTTATTCACGGGGAAACCCTTGTTGACCGTGTTTGCGAGAGAGAGAGACAGTGTGCGTGCGTGATATGTCTAGAGACTAAGGCAATTATAATAGATTCTTTGTGTCTATGTGTGTTGAGGATAGAGAGAGACATGTACATGGGGCTTTGTCTTGTGTAACGTGGAGACACATAGACATAAACAGAGAGTGAGTGTGTGAGATACACATGCAGACATGGGGAGAGATGAGGATCCAGATAAATGGGTGTTTGTGCGTGTTTGTCTATGTTTGTGCGCGTGTTTGTGTGTGAGAGGGAGTGTGTGTATGTGGAGTAGAGAGACCACTAATGATGTAAACCTAGTATAAGGGAAGGGGGAATGGTGTGACATGTGTAGTAGCGGGATATCATGGGTGCGGGCGGGGAGAAGACTATTTGGAAGAGACATTGAGTGTGTGTGGGAGAGGGGTGTGAGAGCGAGAGGGAGAGAGCTAGCGATGGAGAGAGAGAGAGAGAGAGGAGAGGGGTCGTTTGTGTCCATAAATGGCGTATAGATAGGGAGTCAATGTTGATATTGTTCGAAATTGGCCTATGTATGGAGACGCAAGGGAAGCGGGTCATCGTGTGTGTGATAGGGACTTCATGAGAGATCTAGAATAGATGGTGTAGAGAACAAGTGCAAGATTGAGAACGATGATACATTAGGGAGCTATGGAAAGAGTCACGACATGTATGTATACATGGAAGGAGTTGGGGCGGGTCCGCATGTGGGAGAGATAGAAAGAGGAGAGTGGTGCACAAGGAGACAAAGTGTGCTTGTTTGCAGTGGGGGTGGTGTGTGAAGTGAGTGTGCGAGAACCACATAACTAGGGAGATAGATGTTTGGGGGCGATGTTTTGTGTGTATGGGAAAGATACACTCTACATAGTGTGTGTGCTAGAGAAAGAGAGATGCCGGGAGATGTAGAGAGTGGGTGAAGAGATGTGTGCATGCCTGAGAGACAAAGTGATAGAGACCTATATTGGGGTCCGGACTTTAAAAGATACAGGGGTGTTAATGTGCTCGTGTGTTCGTGTCTGGGGGAGAGAACGACTTGTGTGTAGGGGCGATGGGGGGTGGCTTCAGATAAAGAGTGAGTTATCTATATTTGAGGGACTTTAGCGTAATTGAGTGGCTTCAGATAAAGAGTGAGTTGTCTATATTTGAGGGACTTTAGCGTAATTGAGATATATATGGTCAATAGTGTGTGCACTCATGGTTGATCAATTTGTTTCATAGTTTGGACTATGAGATAATGATACTTCTGAACATGCGTGATATACCTTCATGTGCCAGAATTACAAAAGATTGGAATTTTGGAATTCGACTCCATCATTAGCTTTTGTAATTCATTTAAACGGAGATACATTTTTTAAGCCGGGATTTCGTGATTTCAAATTCAGATATCAAACCAAGAGATATAAACACACGGGCATGTTCAAACTTTATAATCATGCACTTTATTCATACACATACACATTTTTGCTTTTGTCATCATATTTAGGATAAACACATTTGGAGTTTCATTTGAATTGGACCGTATGATGGTATTTGCTTGTACTAGCTCAATGATCCATATTTGAATTGAATGGACGATCTAAGTTTTGAGTTGGAGACTTTGATTTTCAAAACTTGCACTTCTTTTGCGTGCAAAACAAATAAATTTTCGGCCATGATATCATAATCGGCCATACAAGAGCAAAACACAAATAATTACAAGCACCAAAAACTTTCAAACTTCTCGCTGACATCAAAATATCTCGCGCCTGAAAGTTTAGCCCTACGATATTCCTGTTTTACCCCTGCCACATGAACGGAAAAGGGATGCTTTGGTAACTACATTGTTTTCCCCTCTTTGCCCCCAACATTCTTCCCCAGAGCCCCTCCCCTTCCCCTCCCCGACCCCCAACCATGGCAAGCCACGGAATCTAGTCCTCCGCCGCAACGGTGGACCTCACACTCCACCGGATCTACCTTCTGCACCTTGGAACCCCCAACTGCCAACTCGCAACTTCACCGGAGCCGCTTCAGCGACTGGCTTGTCCACTGCACCAGATCTCCTTGACCGCCATCATGGTCCACCGCATCGGATCTGCTTAACCGACGCCCTCATCCACCACAGTGTAGGCCCTTCACTGACTCCCTCGTCCGCCCCATCGATGGCCCTTCATACAAGCCCTCGTCTGCCGCAACAGATCCGCCTCACCGAAAGCACTGTACACCGCGCCCGCCGAAGCCTTCGCCCACTGCACCGGACCCGTTCCACGGACGCCATATTCAACTCCACCGACCCTGCTTTACCGACGCCGCAGCCTCATCAGGTTATTTCGATTTGTACTCCTTCAGTTTTTCTCTTCTTTATCATGCAACTATTCACTTACCACAGATGAGCTTTCTTGTATGTCGACAGGCGCCGCAACCGAAGCACCGGAGCCGATTCAGCGACGGCGACAGCCGGCCCAAACTCAACCGCAACACGAGCACCATCGAGGATCCTTAGCTATCAAGTATGACAATGATACCCATACACCACCGAGAATCAGGTACTATTATCCAATGGTCGGCGCCTACGTTCACTTTCCTAGCATAAGCACCGCACCTTTGAATTTCTTCAGGGCATCATTCAATTTTTCATGAGACGCGTTATTCTGCTTGCACCTGTAGGGTCATACTTCTAGAAGTGAACATGTTACATGTGCTAAATTACATACCAGTGCACATATAGTTAATATGCTTTAGTTTTGTCCTAAGTATTACTATACTTCCTAGATATGACTTCCTACTATTTTACTTCTTGAATGCTATATTTATAATAATGGTGTTGTTCTGATGCCACCAGTTGGTTCTGTCAGACTGCTTCATGTTCTCTATGCTTAATTACACATCAGCAAACTAGCATGTGGTTCCGCTGCTTTTTGTTCGTTTTACCCTACATTTTCTGATGCTAGCTGTTACATCACTGCTCCGAGCCTCTATTCATTAATTTTTGTGTGTTTTCTTGATCTTCCCAAGTTGCATGACTAAATTGATGCTTCTATTAATTATGGAGCTTCCAACCCCATCAAGCAAAATATTTGTTCTTTTGGGGCTAGCACCTCGAACAAGCATAAAAATAGAGGGAAGCAGATATATTGTCGTGTATGCACACACCCTTCTTTCATTAGTTTAGATGAACCATTGATGATCAATTCGAACTAGTGCATGCGATTAAAATTAATTTTACCTAAATAGACGGTGCAGAATAAACTACAACAACTAGATTTGCAACCATAGGATGCTGACGATATCTTCAAAGAACATTGCAACGGCAGCGAGGCTTCACAGCAACATATGGTAAGCCAGTGTGTTTTAGTACATGTGAAATGTAATGTGAGTGGGTTGCTTTCTTGGCTTGTGCCCTGAACCTGTAATTCTACAAGAATTACAAATAGTTCAGTTGTCTGCTTTGTTGTATTGCTTGATTCGAGTGCTTGTTTGTTACTTGTTACGCTATACCTGAGTTGGCCAATATGTCAGCAGTGCCTGCTGTACTATTGTAAATAAATGCATGCCTAGTTCATTTGAGTCCATAAATTTTCCTCTGAACTTCATCACAAGACTGTCTTCGTAGTTTATATGAGGCCACACTGTTAAGTGCTTTCTTAGATTATTTCAACTACTTGGTGCCTTGGCAACTTAAATATAGGGGTGGTACTCCCTTTCAACTAGGGATGTCAACTAGGTCCTATTTTAATCCCGATTAAAGTCCACTAGTGGTATGATAGTTCAAAAGCATTTTGTTTTTTGAGGAAAATGAACTAGGGAGCTAGCAAAAACTAACTAGATGGGACTGGCAGATGTCGTTTATCTGCCACTTGTATCCCTAGTTTCATCTTACCATTTTAATTTCTTTTCGGCTGATGCTGCTTCGAACCATTTAAATATAGCTTGCCATGCTCGGCAACAATTCGTATGTCGTTTACCATGTAAGCTTACTACCTAGATCATGCGATAACTATCTCTTACTTATGTCCAGCGGAAACCTTTCAGGATGCCGTTCACACTAGGACACAATGTACAACCACATAATCTATTTGTGGAAGCAGTGCACCATCCATGTTACTAGATGGCAGCAGTTCAGAGGAAACACCACCGGAGAGCAGTCTAAGCACAGATATTATAGTTCTTGAGGCTCTACTAGAGGCAGAAAGAGATGGTGTTGCTGCCATGAATGAGGTAATCTTGATGTTGAGGCTGGAAATTATGAAATTAGCGGCACACATTATGCAATCAACCAAAGAGTTGGAGGAAGTAAGAATGTTGCATTTGAAGACGGAGGAGGTCCTACTGTTTCTGCTATCTGAAGCCCAGGGTAATCCCGGTTCTTCTTTAGATACCAGTTGAAATTGTCATTAGATTATTGTACCTGCATATTGTGCCATGTCTCTAAATGGATTACGTTGTAAGACCCCCTATGTTGTCCATGTGTTGTAATGATCCGAATTTTTTAGGCGAGGTAATCCTCAGTACTTGTATGATTGACATAAGGTGAACTGTTTTTCGTGTGAGCATATTGTATTGGATGATATAACTGTTTGACTCAAAGTGTATCCAACCTACTGAATTCAAAGATCACGACATTTCTAAATCATAATCATATATAAAGGTGGGATAAATCTTTGTTGTGGTTTTGAAGAAATAAATAACAAAACCTAGAATTATCTGTGGATGTTTGTAATCGAATAAAAAATGGATTTGAATTTAGTTGCCAGGGCCCACGGCAAACCTGAATGCTAATTCTCCCAAGTTTTGAATGAAGTGGCTAAACACCCACTATAATTTGTGGGATGCCTGAAGCAAGTGTTTGCGAGATGGAAATTACTGTCTACCCCTCACACTTGACATCCTTATCGGCCAGATTTACACTGCTCTCGATAGGGGTAGACTAGTAAATTCAATCAGACATGACATGATGGCCTCTGAGCCCATTCAGACACGGTGGGCGCAAAACGTGGGCGGCAAAACACATTTGATTCAAGCTAGTCCGAAAGACATGTGTCTCTCCCTCCATTTCCCCATTCATACACGGTGGGCGGCAAAACAAACTCTCCTCGTCCGAAATCGATGTAGGATAATATTTTAAATAGGGGCATGAAAGGATCGAGGAGAGGTGTCTAGAGGGGGGGGGGGTGAATACACTGTAAGCAAGAAAAGTTGCAATTTTTAGTTTCTTTAAGTTGAAGTGGAGTTTGGCACAAGTTTTAACATTCACCATACATATCAAGCAAGCATGACAAGAGTTTATGAGCAGCGGAAAGTAAAGCATGCAAATTGCAAGAATGTAAAGGGATGGGATTGGAGTGTGCAAATGCAATTTGGAGACACGGACATTTTTTATCCGTGGTTCCAATAGGGGGTGCTATCATACATCCACGTTGATGGAGACTTCAACCCACGAAGGGTAATGGTTGCGCGAGTCCACAGAGGGCTCCACCCACGAAGGGTCCACGAAGAAGCAACCTTGTCTATCCCACCATGGCCATCGCCCACGAAGGACTTGCCTCACTAGGGTAGATCTTCATGAAGTAGGCGGTCTCCTTGCCCTTACAAACTCCTTGGTTCAACTCCACAATCTTGACAGAGGTTCCCAAGTGACACCTAGCCAATCTAGGAGACACCACTCTCCAAGAAGTAACAAATGGTGTGTTGATGATGAACTCCTTGCTCTTGTGCTTCAAATGATAGTCTCCCCAACACTCAACTCTCTCTCACAGGATTTGGATTTGGTGGAAAGAAGATTTGAGTGGAAAGCAACTTGGGGAAGGCTAGAGATCAAGATTTATGTGGTAGGAATGGAATATCTTGACCTCAACACAAGTGTAGGTGGTTCTCTCTCAAAAAATGTATGTTGGAAGTGTACTCATGTTCTGATGGCTCTCTCCACGAATGAAGAGTGGGTGGAGGGGTATATATATCCTCCACACGAAATCTAACCGTTACACACAACTTACCAAACTCGGTGGGACCAAATTTTGAAACTCGGTCAGACCGATTTAGTTCATAATGTGACCGTCAGGAATTTCGGTGGGACCGACATGATCGACTCGGTAGGACCGATGTGCTAGGGTTAGGGTAAAGCCTCAACTCGGTTTGACCGATTACACAAACTCGGTGGGACCGATTTGGGTAATAAGTGAAACAGAGAGTTGGCCAGGCAAACTCGGTGGGACCGATTGCATAACTCGGTAAGACCGATTGCATAACTCGGTAAGACCAAAATCATTGCAATAGGCAACAGAGAGTTTGCAAGCCCATCTCGGTGAGTGTAGGACCTTGAAGTATGTCTAGAGGGGGGGGGTGATTAGACTACTTGACCAAATAAAAACTTAACCTTTTCCGAATTTTAGACTTTGGCAGATTTTAGCTATTTTGCACAAGTCAAGCAATCTTCACACAATTCAAGCAAGCATGCAAAGAGTATATGAGCAGCGGAAATTAAAGCATGCAACTTGCAAGAATGTAAATGGAAGGGTTTAGAGGATTCAAACGCAATTGGAGACACGGATGTTTTTGTCGTGGTTCCGATAGGTGGTGCTATCATACATCCACGTTGATGGAGACTTCAACCCACGAAGGGTAACGGTTGCGTGAGTCCACGGAGGGCTCCACCCAAGAAGGGTCCATGAAGAAGCAACCTTGTCTATCCCACCATGGCCGTCGCCCACGAAGGACTTGCCTCACTAGCAGTAGATCTTCACGAAGTAGGCGATCTCCTTGCCCTTAAAAACTCCTTGGTTCAACTCCACAATCTTGGCGGAGGCTCCCAAGTGACACCTAGCCAATCTAGGAGACACCATTCTCCAAGAAGTAACAAATGGTGCGTTGATGATGAACTCCTTGCTCTTGTGCTTCAAATGATAGTCTCCCCAACACTCAACTCTCTCTCACAGGATTTGGATCTGGTGGAAAGAATATTTGAGTGGAAAGCAACTTGGGGAAGGCTAGAGATCAAGATTCATATGGTAGGAATGGAATATCTTGGCCTCAACACATGAGTAGGTAGTTCTCTCTCAGAACTGATAAGTTGGAAGTGTAGGTTTGTTCTAATGGCTCTCTCAACAAATGAAGAGGAGGTGGAGGGGTATATATGGCCTCCATACAAAATCTAACCGTTACACAGAATTTACCAAACTCGGTGGGACCGAATCAACAAACTCAGTCGGACCGATTCACTAAACCTAGTGACCGTTAGTGATTTTCGGTGGGACCAATATGCAACTCGGTAGAACCGATATGGTTAGGGTTAGGGCATAACTAATCTCAGTGAGACCGATTACACAAACTCGATGAGACCGATTTTGGTAATTAGCTAACCAGAGAGTTGGTCAGGTAAAATCGGTGGGACCAATTCGCTCTTTTCGGTGAGACCAAAATGTTACGAAAGGGAAATAGAGAGTTTACATTGCAATCTCGGTGGGACCGATCGCTCACTTTGGTTAGACCTAAACGTTACGAAGGGAAACAAAGAGATTACAATCCCATCTCGGTGAGACCGAGATCCCTATCGGTGAGACCGATTTGCCTAGGGTTTGTGGCAGTGTCTATGACAATTGAACTCGGTGGCGCCGGATAGAAAGAATTGGTGGGGCCGAGTTTGACTTTAGGTTTAGGTCATATGTGGATGTGAGAAAGTAATTGAGGGTTTTTGGAGCATATCACTAAGCACTTGAAGCAAGAGGCTCATTAGGCAACACCTCATCCCTCCTTGATAGTATTGGCTTTTCCTATGGACTCAATGTGATCTTGGATCACTAAAATGTAAAAAGTAGAGTCTTGAGCTTTTGAGCTTGAGCCAATCCTTTGTCCTTAATATTTGGAGGGATCCACTTTCATCATCCATGCCATGCCATTCATTGAGCTTTCCTGAAATATTTGTCTTGGAATAGCATTAGCTCAATGAGCTATGTGTTGTTATGAATTACCAAAACCACCTAGGGATAGTTGCACTTTCAGTGAGACCGAGATCCCATCGGTGAGACCGACTTGATTAGGGTTTCTGGCGCTGGCTGTGTCAAGAGAACTCGGTGGCGCCGGATAGAAAAATTCGGTGGGGCCGAGTTTGACTTTTGTTTTGGGACATATGTGGATGTGAGAAAGTAGTTGAGGGTTTTGGAGCATGTCACTAAGCACTTTGAGCAAGAAACTCATTAAGCAACACCTCATCCCCTCTTAATAGTATTGGCTTTCCTATGGACTTAATGTGATCTTGGATCACTAAAAGTAAAATGTAGAGTCTTGTGCTTTGAGCTTGAGCCAATCCTTTTGTCCTTAGCATGTTGAAGGGGTTCCACATCCTCCAGTCCACGCCACTCCATTGTTGAACTTATCTGAAATATACTAGGTAAAAGTATTAGTCCAACAAGGGATATGTTGACATTAATTACCAAAATCACCCAGGGAGCACTTGTGCTTTCAATCTCCCCCTTTTTGGTAATTGATGACAACATACATCAAAGCTTTAGATAAAGATATAGAGAATAACAAGTAAAGCTTTGGAAAGACATGTAACATGCATAGGCTCCCCCTACATGTATGCAATCATGTAAATATGGAATATAGGAGCATGTGAATGCATAAGCATGACAGAGTAAGCAATGTGTTACATGTATCTTGGCTATATGCATCAAAGCAAATGATGTGAGTTATAGGAAATGTACCTTCATGCTCATGAGTCCTTCTTGCAAACAGTATGTACATCAGCAAGAAATCCTCATACACATGACTGTGATGCATATACTTACCTTGTGGTCCTTAGTTGGATTAGGAAGGAATGAACCTGCGTAAAGAAGGTTAGATAACACAAATACACCTACTAGCCAGAGCAAACAAAAGAAACCACAAGAGTACCAAGACAGGGATGACATGTAGAGAGTGAGTACTGAGTACCCCATTGGATATAGACTTGTCCCCAAAGGTAAAGATGTGCAATGAATTCAAAGATTTCCTTCCCTTAGATGTCTTGCTGCCCCTGAATCTTGCATGGGATACTGGGAGAACATAGGGAACAGAAAATCAGAGCAAAGAAAAGAAACAAAGCTAATGCAAACAGTCAAATATGAACATGTCTTTCCCCTCTTAAAGACATGTGACTTCTCTCCTCTTGAACACCAAGCATCTGGGGTCTCCCTCTCTGAGTATTCCCTCCCCCTATAGAAATGATTAAGCTTTGATGTGATCTCTCTCTCCCCCTTTGACATCAATTTCCAAGAAGGGTTCCTCTGGATTTTTGTTAGAAATGGGTTTGGTCCTTGAGTCACAGAGCAAAGCAGCAAGGCAAATGTGATGCTGGTAGAGGACAAGAGTCATTGAGTGGAGCTGGATAAAAAAATGCAGGAGCAAGTGGCAAGTTGTCTTTCCTGTTGTGAAATCGGTGGCACCGAGTTGTGTGCTTCAGTTGCACCGAAAGGTTTCAGTTGGACCGAAGGCAACAGACCGGTGGGATCGAGTTCATCACAGAGAAAACACTTGTCACCTCAGCTCACTAGTCGAGTAAGATCTCACAAGGATTTGCAAGGAATTAACTGAAAGATTTGCAAGGAATTGGATGCAGGGAATGCAGAAGAAACAAAAACAGAATAGAAATCTAGATGAAGTTTTTTTTTGAAAGGGGAAAAAATATGCATGAGACAAATGCAAGAGCACGGAAAATAACACAACCGAACTTCATCTAGAATTGGTCGGTGACAAAGTCACCTATGTTAGAGTATATTGACTTAGGAGTCAAGTGAGATCACTTGATCATAGGTCATACTCATCGTTTAGCTCAAAATGGGGTTACCATTTTTTGTTTAAGCAATTTGATGTATTCACATCTTGTTGAGTTGCTTTGACTCATGACTTGAAGTAAAGCTTCTCTAAGATGGAATAACATACCTTGGGTGGTGGTGTTGATCTTGATCTTGTAGTTGAACTTGTGTGGGATGCTCAATGTTGATGTAGCTCATCAAGAGTTGGGAGCTCCAATTGGAATTTGAGTTCATCTACCTACATGGGTTAGTCTTGCAAGGAAGAGCACTTGTGTATCCAAAATGACAATCATGAAACTCAATATAGAATTTGTCAAAGGATATGTTTGAAGGGTTTCGTGCTTCCTTGTCTTCAACCACCGTTGTGTAGAGACTTGGTGATGTAGAGATTTGCTCAAGATGTGAGTGGGTTGCAATCTCATAGATTTAGATTCATCCAAGTACCTACACGGGTTAGATGACATGCAAAGGTGCAAATATATCCAAGATATATGAATAGCATCATGAAAGAAATATCAAGGATTAGTCAAAGGCTCACGCCTTGCATGTATCCAAAAGGAGTTCCTACTCCAAGTTTGAAGCATCAATGATGTTCAATTCACCTCTTAACCTACAAAAAACTTTCTCATCAAGTGGTTTAGTGAATATATCCGCCAATTGCTTGTCAGTGCGAACATGCTTAAGATTAATATCACCCTTAGCAACATGATCTTGAATGAAATGATGAAGAACTTAAATATGCTTAGTTTGACAGCGTTGCACGGGATTGTGAGAAATCTTGATAGCACTTTCAATGTCACAAAGCAATGGAACCTGTTTCACATGTATCCCGTAATCTTTAAGAGTTTGGGTCATTCAAAGTAATTGAGCACAACATGAACTAGTGGCAATGTATTCCTCTTCGGCGGTGGATAAGGATACCGAGTTTTGTTTCTTGGAGGATCAAGACACAAGAGATCTACCAAGAAATTGACAAGTACCTGAAGTTGACTTTCTATCAACCTTGTCTCCGGCATAGTCCGAATCGGAGTAACCAACAAGATCGAAAGAAGACCTCTTAGGATACCAAATGCCAAAATTTGGTGTGTGTATTAAGTATCTCACTATCCTTTTCACAGCCTTAAGATGACATTCTTTAGGAGCCGCTTGTTATCATGCACACATGCACACACTTAGCATAATATCAGGACGAGAGGCACATAGATATAACAATGAACCAATCATGGAGCGGTAAACTTCTTGATCAACCGGTTCACCATCTTTGGTCAAATCAAGATGTCCACTAGTAGGCATGGGTGTAGTCATACCTTAGAATTCTTGCATATTGAACTTCCTGAATAAGTCCTTGGTGTACTTTGTTTGAGAGACAAAGGTACCTTCCTTAGTTTGCTTGATTTGCAAACCGAGAAAGAATTTGAGTTCACTCATCATAGACATTTCAAACTTCTCTGACATTAGCTTTCCAAACTTCTCACTAAAGTGAGGGTTAGTCGAACCAAATATAATATCATCAACATAGATTTGGCACACAAATAGTTCTCCATTAAACCTTTTAGTAAAAAGAGTAGAATCAATTTTTCTGATTTCAAAGCCTTTTTCAATAAGGAACCTGGTCAAGCATTTATACCACGCTCTAGGAGCTTGTTTAAGACCATAAAGAGCTTTGTGAAGTTTGTAAACATGATTAGGTTTCTTAGGATTGACAAAGCCGAGAGGTTTCTTAACATAAACTTCCTCCTCTATTTCACCATTTAAAAAGCACTTTTAATGTCCATTTTGTACAAGGTGATATAATGGTGATTAGCATAGGCAAGTAAGATGCGAATGGACTCAAGTCTAGCAACGGGGGCATATGTCTCACCATAGTCTATACCTTCGACTTGTGTGTAGCCTTGGGCAATGAGACGTGCTTTGTTGTGAACTACTTGTCCATCTTCATCTTGCTTGTTGCGAAACACCCATTTGGTACTGATGATGTTGTGGTTGTTGTCGGGCTTCTCAACCAATGTCCAAACTTGGTTTCTCTCAAAGTTGTGTAGCTCTTCATGCATGGCGTTTATCCAATTCGGATCTTCCAAAGCTTCTTCAGCCTTCATAGGTTCAATGCTAGAGATGAATGAATAATGTTCACAAAAGTTAGTCAAACGAGTTTTAGAGCGAGTGATTCTCCCGGTTTGGATACCATTGTAGATTTGCTCGACGGGATGGTCTTTGGCGACTCTTGCTCGAACTTGTGAAAGCTTTTGCTTGGATCTTGGTGGAACATCTTCTTCATCTCGTTCTTCTTCTTGGCCTTCTTCATTGTTGACGTTGTCGTTATCTTGTCGTAGTGGAGAAGGAGGTTGTTGATGTTCATCTTGGTGTACTTCCTCGCTTTCTTTGTCTTGGTGTGTCCCACTTGTGGATGCTTCCGTATCAACTCTTGGTTCACCTTGTCGTGAGGTGGAAGCTTCCACTTGGATGGACGAGGTACTCTCCTTCACCTCCCTTGGACGAATCTTGTCAATAGACAAGTCTTGGATTGCTTCCGAAGGGTCTTTGTCTCCTACATCAATTGGCAATTGCTCTACTTGCGAGCAGTTAGATTCATCAAACTTCACATCTACCGTCTCTTCAACCTTTCGGGTGAAATTATTGTAGACACGGTAAGTGTGGGAGTTTGAGCCATAACCAAGTAGGAAACCTTCATGAGATTTAGGAGCAAATTTAGAACGACGATGCTTATCAAGAATATAGCCCTTTGAGCCGAATACTCGAAAGTATCCAACTTGGGGTTTGTTACCGGTGAGGAGCTCGTATGCCGTCTTGCCGAGTATCTTGTGAGGATACAAGCGCTTTGTTGCATGACAAGCTGTCTCAACCACTTCCGCCCAAAAGTGCTTAGACGTCTTGTACTCATCAAGCATCGTTCTTGCCATTTCGATGAGCGTCCGGTTCTTCCTCTCAACAACTCCATTTTGTTGAGGTGTGTACGTAGCCGAGAACTCGTGTGAAATCCCTTCTTCATCAATAAGGTGTCCACATTTGCATTCTTGAACTCCGTTCCATCGTCACTGCGAACCTTCTTGATCTTCACTTCAAATTGATTTTGGGACTTCCTAGCGAAGTTTTTGAAGATCTTTTGGACCTGCGATTTATCATCGAGAAAGAACACCCACGTAAATCTTGAAAAATCATCAACTATAACTAGACCAAAGGAATTTCCACCGAGACTTTTGTAAGCGTTGGGACCGAAAAGATCCATGTGAAGTAGCTCGAGCGGCCTCCTTATGGTCATGATGTTCTTCACAGGATGCCTTACTCCAACCTGTTTACCTGCTTGACAAGCGCTGCAAAGTCTATCCTTATCAAATATGACATCGTTAACGCCAAGGATATGATTTCCTTTAATAAGCTTGTCAAGGTTTTGCATGCCCACATGACCTAACCGTCTATGCCACAACCATCCTTTAGAGGATTTAGCAATTAAGCAAGTTCTAGGTTGAGCCTTTTTAGTGAAATCAACAATGTAAAGATCACCTCTACGTATACCGGTAAAGACCATTTTATGATTATCTCTACGAAACACTTGGCAATCTACTTCAGTAAATAGGACATTGAAACTGAAATCAGCAAGTCTAGATACTGAAAGTAAATTGTACCCAAGAGATTCAATGAGCATGACATTTTGTATGGAGCTATCATGTGAGATGGCCACCTTACCGAGGCCAACCACCTTACCCTTTGAGTTGTCACCAAAAGTGGAATACTTTTGAGGGCCGTCGTTTTCAGCAAGCTCACGAAACATATTTTATCGTTGGTCATGTATCGGTACATTCACTATCAAGAACCCATTCCTTTCCTCCTGCCATGTATCCCCGAAGATTTGCCATAAGACCAAAGTGTCTCATTGCATCATCAAGATCAAAGTCACTATCATCATCCTCATCATAGTATCCATGTTCAACATCGTCAAGTGATGGATCAATTCCTAGAGAGGGTGATTCATTAGAATGAGTTTGACAATGATCTTCTTTATGAATTCTAATAGCTTCGGAAATAATATTGCTAATAATTCCAACATCTCCCTTGGCACGCCTAAGATTTGTAAGATCAAATAGACAATCACCAAACTTAGGATCATTGGAATTCATCTTACTCAAGGCAATAGACTTATGGAGAGTTTCATCTAGATTTTGCAAGGAATAGTTTGGAAAATGTTCCTCAAGAAATTTCCATATGGTGTAGGCACACTTAAGAGTAGGCAAGCAACCTATCAAATTTCTAGGCAAACCTCTAGTGATAAGATTAACAGTTCTAAGATTGCGAATCATGTCAATTGACTCATCAAGGCTAGGATGCATAGGATCAACATGAGGTGCACAAGGACTAGTAATGTACTTGTTACAATGATATTCATTGAAAATCACAAGCATATCATTTTTTCACTCATGAAAATACTCTCCATCAAGTATAGGCACTCTATGTCTAAGACTCCCCAAAGTAGACTCATCCATCTTCCTTCAATGGTGTTTAAACCAAAGCAATGAGACCAAAGCTCTGATACCCATTGAAAGGATTGAGAAGAGGTGTCTAGAGGAGGGTGAATAGACTCTAAGCAAGAAAAGTTGCAGTTTTTAGTTTCTTTAAATTGAAGTGGAGTTTGGCACAAGTTTTAACATTCACAATACATATCAAGCAAGCATGACAAGAGTTTATGAGCAGCGGAAAGTAAAGCATACAAATTGTAAGAATGTAAAGGGATGGGATTGGAGTGTGCAACCGCAATTTGGAGACACGGAGATTTTTTATCCATGGTTCCGATAGGTGGTGCTATCGTACATCCACGTTGATGGAGACTTCAACCCACAAAGGGTAACGGTTGCACGAGTCCACGGAGGGCTCCATCCACGAAGGGTCCACGAAGAAGCAACCTTGTCTATCCCACCATGGCCGTCGCCCACGAAGGACTTGCCTCACTAGGGTAGATCTTCACGAAGTAGGCGATCTCCTTGCCCTTACAAACTCCTTGATTCAACTCCACAATCTTGACGGAGGCTCCCAAGTGACACCTAGCCAATCTAGGAGACGCCACTCTCCAAGAAGTAACAAATGGTGTGTTGATGATGAACTCCTTGCTCTTGTGCTTCAAATGATAGTCTCCCCAACACTCAACTATCTCTCACGGGATTTGGATTTGGTGGAAAGAAGATTTGAGTGGAAAGCAACTTGGGGAAGGCTAGAGATCAAGATTTATGTGGTAGGAATGGAATATCTTGACCTCAACACAAGTGTAGGTGGTTCTCTCTCAGAAAATGTATGTTGGAAGTGTAGGCATGTTCTGATGGCTCTCTCCATGAATGAAGAGTGGGTGGAGGGGTATATATAGCCTCCACACAAAATCTAACCATTACACACAACTAACCAAACTCGGTGGGACCGAATTGTGAAACTGGGTCAGACCGATTTAATTCATAATGTGACCAGGAAAACTCGGTGGGACCGATTGCATAACTCATTAAGACCAAAATCATTGCAATAGGCAACAGAAAGTTTGCAAGCCCATCTCGGTGAGACCGAGATCCCATCGGTGAGACCGACTTGATTAGGGTTTCTAGCGTTGGCTCTGTCAAGAGAACTCAGTGGCACCAGATAGAAAGATTCGGTGGGGCCGAGTTTGACTTTTGGTTTGGGACATATGTGGATGTGAGAAAGTAGTTGAGGGTTTTGGAGCATATCACTAAGCACTTTGAGCAAGAAACTCATTAAGAAACACCTCATCCCCTCTTAATAGTATTGGCTTTCCTATGGACTCAATGTGATCTTGGATCACTAAAAGTAAAATATAGAGTCTTGTGCTTTGAGCTTGAGCCAATCCTTGTGTCCTTAGCATCTTGAAGGGGTGCCACATCCTCCAGTCCACGCCACTCCATTGTTGAACTTATCTGAAACATACTAGGTAAAAGTGTTAGTCCAACAAGAAATATGTTGACATTAATTACCGAAATCACCCAGGAAGCACTTGTGCTTTCATGGCAGATGTGTAACTTCCCTCAGACGTGACACAACCTGTCAGCCCCGTTCATACACCATGGGCGCCAACCATGGGCGGAAAAACACCCTCTCCTCACCCGAAATCGTTATCGGCAAATATTTGGGAGATGCGAGATTACCGTCCTATCCCCAACTGACGTGATGTTCGAATTTTTAAACGGGGGATAACTTCATAACTTTCCCACATTTCATACAAGCGCGTCCCAAAGTTTGAGATCCCCTTCCCCCTCCATTTCCCCATTCATACACCATCGGCGCCACGACAACCTCCCCACTGCGGCCAGACTCCTTCGTCGGCCACCCCATCCTCCACCTTGACGGAGCCGCTACCCCTACCCCATCGTCCACTGCAAGAGGTGGACATCTCTCATCCATGGGCCAGACCAGGATCCTTTCATCGCGTCCTCTCGCTTCATCGGTGCAGTCGTCGACCTTGGCGTTGCCGCTCCTACGACCACCTCGTCCGCGACAACAGGATTTATCCCCCGACCCGATGAAGGAAATATGCCCTAGAGGCAATAATAAAGTTATTATTTATTTCCTCATATCATGATAAATGTTTATTATTCATGCTAGAATTTTATTAACCGGAAACATGATACATGTGTGAATACATAGACAAACATAAAGTCACTAGTATGCCTCTACTTGACTAGCTCATTAATCAAAGATGGTTATGTTTCCTAACCATAGACATGTGTTGTCATTTGATTAATGGGATCACATCATTAGGATAATGATGTGATTGACATGACCCATTCCGTTAGCCTAGCACTTGATCGTTTAGTATATTGCTATTGCTTTCTTCATGACTTATACAAAGTTCCTGCAACTATGAGATTGTGCAACTCCCGTTTACCGGAAGAACACTTTGTGTGCTACCAAACGTCACAACGTAACTGGGTGATTATAAAGGTGCTCTATAGGTGTTTCCGAAGGTACATGTTGGGTTGGCATAAATTGAGATTAGGTTTTGTCACTCCGATTGTCGGTGAGGTATCTCTGGGCCCTCTTGGTAATACTCATCACCTAAGCCTTGCAAGCATTATAACTAATGAGTTAGTTATAAGATGATGTGTTACAGAACGAGTAAAGAGACTTGCCGGTAACGAGATTGAACTAGGTATTGGATACCGACGATCAAATCTCGGGCAAGTAACATACCGATGACAAAGGGAACAACGTATGTTGTTATGCGGTTTGACCGATAAAGATCTTCGTAGAATATGTAGGAACCAATATGGGCATCCAGGTCCCGCTATTGGTTATTGACCGAGAATGGTTCTAGGTCATGTCTACATAGTTCTCGAACCCGTAGGGTCCGCACGCTTAACGTTACGATGACAGTTTTATTATGAGTTTATAAGTTTTGATGTACCAAAGTTTGTTCAGAGTCCCGGATGTGATCACGGACATGACGAGGAGTCTCGAAATGGTTGAGACATAAAGATTGATATATTGGAAGCCTATGTTTGGACATCGGAAAGGTTCCGGGTGAAATCGGGATTTTATCGGAACACCAGGGGGTTACCGGAACCCTCCCGGGGGTTAATGGGCCTTAGTGGGCCATGAGGGAGAAGAGGAGGGCCGGCCAGGGCAGGCCGCGTGCCCCCTTCCCCCCCTAGTCCGAATAGGACAAGGAAGGGGGGGCGGCGCCCCCCTTTCCTCTTTCCCCTCCCCCCTTTTCCTTCTCCACCAAGGCAAGAGGGGGGAGTCCTACTCCCGGTGGGAGTAGGACTCCTCCAGGCGCACCCCAAGGGGCCCGGCCGCACCTCCCCCTCCCTCCTTTATATACGGGGGCAGGGGGCACCCCATAACACACAAGTTGATCTACGGATCGTTCCTTAGCCGTGTGCGGTGCCCCCCTCCACCATATTCCACCTCGGTCATATCGTCGCGGAGTTTAGGCGAAGCCCTGCGCTGGTAGAACATCATCATCGTCACCACGCCGTCGTGCTGACGGAACTCATCCCCGAAGCTTTGCTGGATCGGAGCCCAGGGATCGTCATCGAGCTGAACGTGTGCTGAACTCGAAGGTGCCGTACGTTCGGTGCTTCGATCGGTCGGATCGTGAAGACGTACGACTACATCAACCGCGTTGTCATAACGCTTCCGCTTACGGTCTACGAGGGTACGTGGACAACACTCTCCCCTCTCGTTGCTATGTCATCATCATGATCTTGCGTGTATGTAGGAATTTTTTTGAAATTACTACGTTCCCCAACAGTGGCATCCGAGCCTGGTTTTATGCGTAGATGTCATATGCACGAGTAGAACACAAGTGAGTTGTGGGCGATACAAGTCATACTGCTTACCAGCATGCCATACTTTGGTTCAGCGGTATTGTGAGATGAAGCGGCCCGGACCGACATTATGCGTACGCTTACGCGAGACTGGTTTCACCGTTACGAGCACTCATGCTTAAAGGTGACTGGAGGGTGGCTGTCTCTCTCACTTTAGCTGAATCCAGTGTGGCTACGCCCGGTCCTTGCGAAGGTTAAAACAGCACTAACTTGACGAACTATCGTTGTGGTTTTTGATGCGTAGGTAAGAACAGTTCTTGCTAAGCCCGTAGCAGCCACGTAAAATTTGCAACAACAAAGTAGAGGATGTCTAACTTGTTTTTGCAGGGCATGTTGTGATGTGATATGGTCAAGACATGATGCTATATTTTATTGTATGAGATGATCATGTTTTGTAGCCGAAGTTATCGGCAACTGGCAGGAACCATATGGTTGTCGCTTTATTGTATGAAATGCAAACGCCCTGTAATTGCTTTACTTTATCACTAAGCGGTAGCGATAGTCGTAGAAGCAATAGTTGGCAAGACGACAACGATGCTACGATGGAGATCAAGGTGTCGCGCCGGTGACGATGGTGATCATGACGGTGCTTCGGAGATGGAGATCACAAGCACAAGATGATGATGGCCATATCATATCACTTATATTGATTGCATGTGATGTTTATCCTTTATGCATCTTATCTTGCTTTGATTGACGGTAGCATTTTAAGATGATCTCTCACTAAAATTATCAAGAAGTGTTCTCCCTGAGTATGCACCGTTGCCAAAGTTCGTCGTGCCCAGACACCACGTGATGATCGGGTGTGATAAGCTCTACGTCCATCTACAACGGGTGCAAGCCAGTTTTGCACACGCAGAATACTCAGGTTAAACTTGACGAGCCTAGCATATGAAGATATGGCCTCGGAACACGGAGACCGAAAGGTCGAGCGTGAATCATATAGTAGATATGATCAACATAGTGATGTTCACCATTGAAAACTACTCCATCTCACGTGATGATCGGTTATGGTTTAGTTGATTTGGATCACGTGATCACTTAGATGACTAGAGAGATGTCTGTCTAAGTGGGAGTTCTTAAGTAATATGATTAATTGAACTTAAATTTATCATGAACTTAGTACCTGATAGTATTTTGCTTATCTATGTTTGTTGTAGATAGATGGCTCGTGCTGTTGTTCCGTTGAATTTTAATGCGTTCCTTGAGAAAGCAAAGTTGAAAGATGATGGTAGCAATTACACGGACTGGGTCCGTAACCTGAGGATTATCCTCATTGCTGCACAAAAAAGTTACGTCCTGGAAGCACCGCTGGGTGCCAGGCCTGCTGCTGATGCAACTGACGACGTTAAGAACGTCTGGCAGAGCAAAGCTGATGACTACTCTATAGTTCAGTGTGCCATGCTTTACGGCTTAGAACCGGGTCTTCAACGACGTTTTGAACGTCATGGAGCATATGAGATGTTCCAGGAGTTGAAGTTAATATTTCAAGCAAATGCCCGGATTGAGAGATATGAAGTCTCCAATAAGTTTTACAGCTGCAAGATGGAGGAGAATAGTTCTGTCAGTGAGCATATACTCAAAATGTCTAGGTATAATAATCACTTGATTCAACTGGGAGTTAATCTTCCGGATGATAGCGTCATTGACAGAATTCTCCAATCACTGCCACCAAGCTACAAGAGCTTTGTGATGAACTATAATATGCAAGGGATGAACAAGACTATTCCCGAGCTCTTTGCAATGCTAAAAGCTGCGAAGGTAGAAATCAAGAAGGAGCATCAAGTGTTGATGGTCAATAAGACCACTAGTTTCAAGAAAAAGGGCAAAGGGAAGAAGAAGGGGAACTTCAAGAAGAACAGCAAGCAAGTTGCTGCTCAAGAGAAGAAACCCAAGTCTGGACCTAAGCCTGAAACTGAGTGCTTCTACTGCAAGCAGACTGGTCACTGGAAGCGGAACTGCCCCAAGTATTTGGCGGATAAGAAGGATGGCAAAGTAAACAAAGGTACATGTGATATACATGTTATTGATGCGTACCTAACTAGAGCTCGTAGTAGCACCTGGGTATTTGATACTGGTTCTGTTGCTAATATTTGCAACTCGAAACAGGGACTACGGAATAAGCGAGCACTGGCCAAGGACGAGGTGACGATGCGCGTGGGAAATGGTTCCAAAGTCGATGTGATCGCGGTCGGCACGCTACCTCTACATCTACCTTCGGGATTAGTTTTAGACCTGAATAAATGTTATTTGGTGCCAGCGTTGAGCATGAACATTATATCTGGATCTTGTTTGATGCGAGACGGTTATTCATTTAAATCAGAGAATAATGGTTGTTCTATTTATATGAGTAATATATTTTATGGTCATGCACCCTTGAAGAGTGGTCTATTTTTATTAAATCTCGATAATAGTGATACACATATTCATAGTGTTGAAACCAAAAGATGCAGAGTTGATAATGATAGTGCAACTTATTTGTGGCACTGCCGTTTGGGTCATATCGGTGTAAAGCGCATGAAGAAACTCCATACTGATGGACTTTTGGAATCACTTGATTATGAATCACTTGGTACTTGCAAACCGTGCCTTATGGGCAAGATGACTAAAACGCCGTTCTCCGGAACTATGGAGCGAGCAACTGATTTGTTGGAAATCATACATACTGATGTTTGTGGCCCAATGAATGTTGAGGCTCGCGGCGGGTATCGTTATTTTCTCACCTTCACAGATGATTTGAGCAGATATGGGTATATCTACTTGATGAAACACAAGTCTGAAACATTTGAAAAGTTCAAAGAATTTCAGAGTGAAGTGGAAAATCATTGTAACAAGAAAATAAAGTTTCTACGATCTAATTGTGGAGGAGAGTATTTGAGTTATGAGTTTGGCCTACACTTGAAACAATGTGGAATAGTTTCGCAACTCACGCCACCTGGAACACCACAACGAAATGGTGTGTCTGAACGTCGTAATCGTACTTTACTTGATATGGTGCGATCTATGATGTCTCTTACTGATTTACCGCTATCGTTTTGGGGTTATGCTTTAGAGACGGCCGCATTCACGTTAAATAGAGCACCATCAAAATCCGTTGAGACGACGCCTTATGAACTATGGTTTGGCAAGAAACCAAAGTTGTCGTTTCTTAAAGTTTGGGGCTGCGATGCTTATGTGAAGAAACTTCAACCAGATAAGCTCGAACCTAAATCGGAGAAATGTGTCTTCATAGGATACCCAAAAGAGACTGTTGGGTACACCTTCTATCACAGATCCCAAGGCAATACTTCCGTTGCTAAGAATGGATCCTTTCTAGAGAAGGAGTTTCTCTCGAAAGAAGTGAGTGGGAGGAAAGTAGAAATTGATGAGATAACTGTATCTACTCCCTTGTTGGAAAGTAGTTCATCACAAGAACCGGTTCCTGTGACAACTACACCAACTAGTGAGGAAGCTAATGATATTGATCATGAAACTTCAGATCAAGTTTCTACTGAACCTCGTAGGTCTACCAGAGTAAGATCCGCACCAGAGTGGTATGGTAATCCTATTCTGGAAGTCATGTTACTTGACCATGAGGAACCTACGAACTATGAGGAAGCGATGATGAGCCCAGATTCCGCAAAATGGCTAGAGGCCATGAAATCTGAGATGGGATCCATGTATGAAAACAAAGTATGGACTTTGGTTGACTTGCCTGATGATCGGAAAGCCATTGAGAATAAATGGATCTTTAAGAAGAAGACTGAGTTGATGGTAATGTAACTGTCTATAAAGCTCGACTTGTTGCGAAAGGTTTTCGACAAGTTCAAGGGGTTGACTACGATGAGACTTTCTCACCCGTAGCGATGCTTAAGTCTGTCCGAATCATGTTAGCTATTGCTGCATTTCATGATTATTAAATTTGGGAAATGGATGTCAGGACTGCATTCTTGAATGGATTTCTAGAAGAAGAGTTGTATATGATGCAGCCGGAAGGTTTTGTTGATCCAAAAGGTGCTGACAAAGTGTGCAAGCTCCAGCGTTCCATTTATGGACTGGTGCAAGCATCTCGGAGTTGGAATAAACGCTTTGATAGTGTGATCAAAGCATATGGTTTTATACAGACTTTTGGAGAAGCCTGTATTTACAAGAAAGTGAGTGGGAGCTCTGTAGCATTTCTAATTTTATATGTAGATGACATATTATTAATTGGAAATGATATAGAATTTTTGGATAGCATAAAAGAATACTTGAATAAAAGTTTTTCAATGAAAGACCTCGGTGAAGCTGCTTACATATTGGGCATCAAGATCTATAGAGATAGATCAAGACGCTTAGTAGGACTTTCACAAAGCACATACCTTGACAAAATTTTGAAAAAGTTCAAAATGGATCAGGCAAAGAAAGGATTCTTGCCTGTGCTACAAGGTGTGAAGTTGAGTCAAACTCAATGCCTGACCACAGCAGAAGATAGAGAGAAAATGAAAATTGTTCCCTATGCTTCAGCCATAGGCTCTATCATGTATGCAATGCTGTGTACCAGACCTGACGTATGCTTAGCAATAAGCTTGGCAGGAAGGTACCAAAGTAATCCAGGAGTGGATCATTGGACAGCAGTCAAGAACATCCTGAAATACCTGAAAAGGACTAAGGATATGTTTCTCGTATATGGAGGTGACAAAGAGCTAGTCGTAAACGGTTACGTCGATGCAAGCTTTGACACTGATCCGGACGATTCTAAATCGCAACCCGGATACGTGTTTTTATTAAACGGTGGAGCTGTAAGTTGGTGCAGTTCTAAACAAAGCGTCGTAGCGGGATCTACATGTGAAGCAGAGTACATAGCTGCTTCGGAAGCAGCAAATGAAGGAGTCTGGATGAAGGAGTTCATTTCCGATCTAGGTGTCATACCTAGTGCATTGGGACCAATGAAGATCTTCTGTGACAATACTGGTGCAATTGCCTTGGCAAAGGAATCCAGATTTCACAAGAGGACCAAGCACATCAAGAGACGCTTCAATTCCATTCGGGACCAAGTCCAAGTGGGAGACATAGAGATTTGCAAGATACATACGGATCTGAATGTTGTAGACCCATTGACTAAGCCTCTCTCACGAGCAAAACATGATCAGCACCAAGACTCCATGGGTGTTAGAATCATTACTATGTAATCTAGATTATTGACTCTAGTGCAAGTGGGAGACTGAAGGAAATATGCCCTAGAGGCAATAATAAAGTTATTATTTATTTCCTCATATCATGATAAATGTTTATTATTCATGCTAGAATTGTATTAACCGGAAACATGATACATGTGTGAATACATAGACAAACATAAAGTCACTAGTATGCCTCTACTTGACTAGCTCATTAATCAAAGATGGTTATGTTTCCTAACCATAGACATGTGTTGTCATTTGATTAATGGGATCACATCATTAGGATAATGATGTGATTGACATGACCCATTCCGTTAGCCTAGCACTTGATCGTTTAGTATATTGCTATTGCTTTCTTCATGACTTATACAAAGTTCCTGCAACTATGAGATTGTGCAACTCCCGTTTACCAGAAGAACACTTTGTGTGCTACCAAACATCACAACGTAACTGGGTGATTATAAAGGTGCTCTACAGGTGTTTCCAAAGGTACATGTTGGGTTGGCATAAATCGAGATTAGGTTTTGTCACTCCGATTGTCGGAGAGGTATCTCTGGGCCCTCTCGGTAATACTCATCACCTAAGCCTTGCAAGCATTATAACTAATGAGTTAGTTATAAGATGATGTGTTACAGAACGAGTAAAGAGACTTGTCGGTAACGAGATTGAACTAGGTATTGGATACCGACGATCAAATCTCGGGCAAGTAACATACCGATGACAAAGGGAACAACGTATGTTGTTATGCGGTTTGACCGATAAAGATCTTCGTAGAATATGTAGGAACCAATATGGGCATCCAGGTCCCGCTATTGGTTATTGACCGAGAATGGTTCTAGGTCATGTCTACATAGTTCTCGAACCCGTAGGGTCCGCACGCTTAACATTACGATGACAGTTTTATTATGAGTTTATAAGTTTTGATGTACCGAAGTTTGTTCGGAGTCCCGGATGTGATCACGGACATGACGAGGAGTCTCGAAATGGTCGAGACATAAAGATTGATATATTGGAAGCCTATGTTTGGACATCGGAAAGGTTCCGGGTGAAATCGGGATTTTACCGGAACACTGGGGGGTTACCGGAACCCTCCTGGGGGTTAATGGGCCTTAGTGGGCCATGAGGGAGAATAGGAGGGCCGGCCAGGGCAGGCCGCGCGCCCCCTCCCCCCTAGTCTGAATAGGACAAGGAAGGGGGGGCGGCGCCCCCCTTTCCTCTTTCCCCTTCCCCCTTTTCCTTCTCCACCAAGGCAAGAGGGGGGAGTCCTACTCCCGGTGGGAGTAGGACTCCTCCAGGCGCACCCTAAGGGGGCCGGCCGCACCTCCCCCTCCCTCCTTTATATACGGGGGCAGGGGGGCACCCCATAACACACAAGTTGATCTACGGATCATTCCTTAGCCGTGTGCGGTGCCCCCCTCCACCATATTCCACCTCGGTCATATCGTCGCGGAGTTTAGGCGAAGCCCTGCGCCGGTAGAACATCATCATCGTCACCATGCCGTCGTGCTGACGGAACTCGTCCCCGAAGCTTTGCTGGATCGGAGCCCGGGGATCGTCATCGAGCTGAACGTGTGCTGAACTCGGAGGTGCAGTACGTTCGGTGCTTGGATCGGTCGGATCGTGAAGACGTACGACTACATCAACCGCGTTGTCATAACGCTTCCGCTTACGGTCTACGAGGGTACGTGGACAACACTCTCCCCTCTCGTTGCTATGTCATCACCATGATCTTGCATGTACGTAGGATTTTTTTTGAAATTACTACGTTCCCCAACACCCGGACGTCTGCAAAGTCTTCTTCCCTGCCGCCAACAGCCATCGCACTCGCAGCACCCTCAATGTATTAGCAGAGGCCTACACCGCGTCACAAGACAGGTGGTACTCTTCCATATGTTCTTAAGTTATTGATCTCACCCAGAAAATACATCATAAATTGTTTACTGTACTTTTCTTGTCTGTACCAAATCATAGTGGCTAGTTGAAAGCAAACATTGGTTGTGAAGTAGCTTTGTCCGGTTTGCACCTTCAGATCTGCCATGGAACAGTCACTATACTGATAAAGCTTATGGTTTCCCCCCTTTATATTCACTACCATCATCGTAGGTGCTTTGTGTCATGCTAGCACTACTACTCAAGACCTCAACCCAAAGCTTACGTGTTGAAATACGAATCTGATATGATGCTCATATCACTAAAACAGAGAATGTTTAATTGGTCACCTGATGTTCCTATATTCGTTTCGAAAAGCATGTGTGCCACCCACTGGTCCAGCTAGTTCCACTTTCCTGATTTTACTCTTGATGCTTAGGGTTTTCCCCTTTTATCTACTCTACTATGATCTGCGTAGGTGCTTTCTGTCGTACTAGCATTACTCCACCCTTAAAACTAAACAACACAACACTCAAAATTCCAAAGCTTAGTTGTTCAAATATGATTGTGATATGATACTGATATTAGGTAACAAACACATTTAATTGGTTAGCTAAAGGTTCCACTTGAGTTTCCAAATGCATGTCATGACATATAGAGAGACAGCAGAATTGCATTTCTTTGTCACTTGTTGACTGTACTTTCTTGTCCATACTAAATCTTAGTTGTTATTTCAAAGCAAACATTGGTTGCTAACTACCCTTTGCGCGGTTTGTAGCTTCAGATCTGCCATCCCACTGTCACGGTCAGCACTATACTCATCATGCTTATGGTTTCCCCATTTTATGATGACCACGATCAGCCTACGTGTCATAATAGCACAGCTCCACCCATCGAGCTAAACAAGCTTAGTTGTACAAATTCAAATATGATATTATGCTGATATTAGTAAAACTGAGAGATGTTTAATTGGTCAGCTAAATGTTCCCACTTTAGTTTCGAAATGCATGTGAGCCACATATGGAGAGACCTGAAGGAATAGTATTTCTCTGTGCGCTCTAGTTCATCATGGGTGGCCAACCGACATTGTAGAGAAAGACTTGTAATATCTTCAATCTGCTTGCTCTTCTGCTCTTCTTTATGATGATCCTCTTCTCTTGTGATCGACTGGTCAGGTCGAGTTGTTCTCCCTTAGTATATTTTGAATCTGTCAGGTCAGGTCAACTTGTTCTTCTTTACTATATGTTGAAGCTGTCATCTGTGAAGTGTCATCACTTCTGGCACTCTCATATTTTGAGTAGTAGGCCACATTATATTAATGCGCACACCAAATTACAGCATGCATGGCATATCTTAGAAGAATTGCAGAGATAACACAAAGGGGTTTACAGGGAGGCAGTATTGGATTAGAATCACTTCTGCATTACAAAGATAATCTCACTTGTTTTTATGTTTTCATGCATGTCAGGTATTAAACATTATCAAAATGAATATGAGAATGGGCACACGAGAGGAATATTGCGAAACAATCCACTTGCTAACAAACTTGGCATGGTGGAGGATTGCATATCTTATTCACCCATCAAGGTGCTTGCTCTAACTTGGCAAGGTTGTATTGGTCGCACATATTCTGCATATGACCGCTTGCATTACTTCTACTTTGTTACACCATCTGCTTAGTTTAAGCATCATATATGAGTATATGCCATACCTATCCATTTTTTGTACCTATTCCCTGTATTCTCATACTATATTTTTCCAGTCAAATGTTGTTCTTTCGTAATAGATCTCCAAAAGGAAGAGGGTGAGTGCAGATCCTCAAGGAGTACAAACTAGGTATTTGGAAAAGGTAGTGATACCTGTTAAATCAGATAGATCAGCAGCCACAGAAAACACAAACCCAACAGTACCACACTTTACCCCTACTCCACTGGCCAAACCCCTATTAGAACTGCTGAGAGCCCAACGTCAGGTACTGTCTATGATATCAATTCAAAATTTGAACTCCTAAATGTCTGCATGTACCTTACCTTCTCTCTTGTATGAAAACTAATTTCATATGAATCTCCTTGCTCAAAGGATCATAGGACCTCACAACAATATTGGGCTCTGCATTGCTCTTGTCAGTACCTCTTGCCCTTTTGCCTTGTAACGTTGTACTTAATTATTTGCTATTTGGTTATGTATCATTAGTCTACACCTGAGCTTCATTATCCTCTATTTCATCCAATATTATTTGATCTATATTTACTCTTTGCAAAATGTAGAATAATGGCAACGCCTATAAAGAATTTTCTTTGGGGATTTATTGAATTATCCTTCCATCAACATGGAGAAGGGCTTTGTCCAGCCCGTGTTAACATGTAATGTAAGTTCATCCTTCTCAAGCCTTCAAACTTTGTTCTAGTATAGATTTGGATAGGCATCATTTCCTCCGCTGTTGTTTACTTTGCTGTTTACATCTAATTGGATGTTTGCAATAACTACGCGTTTTAAATTGTAGTTGTAAAAACATGTTCCTTATACAGAACAGATCCATTTATTTTCTTATATAATTGTGAAACATGTTACATGTCTCCTTTTTTTCTCTTTCAGAGTCGTATCTCTTATACCAGGCAGAACCTTAGGGAAGATAATGAGCCAAACCATCTTGAGGATAGCGAGATGACCCCAAGGTCCTGTCTTCATGAAGACAGTGAGTTGAAGCTACTCACCAGCAGGTGTGAGTCAACCTCTGTGCAGTCACTGCCTCAATCAGTTTGACTTGTTCAGTCTCAACTTAAAGCGGAAAGGCTTGCTTCAGCTCAGCTCCGACTTGAAGTCAAAGATGTAATGAAGATGTCAGAGTACTACCTTGCGCACTATGGTGCCATACAGCTAGAGATGAAGCATCTATCGCTGACACAACTGAGGTCTCATCAGCTTGTTCTGCTGCTTGCGGGCCCGTCCTGGCAAGGCCTAGAGCCTTCTGAAGTGCTCTTAGTTTTGTATATTCTTTTGTCGACACGTTTATATGCACTGGTGGCGACCTTTGATGCCCAGTGGATGTAATATGTGTAATAGCCATGATAGCCTAGCATAAGTTGCTTGCTTAATTATTTCCTTATTGTCTTGTTTATTTTTTTGCTTGTAGTCAGTGCAGTTCTTTTTCCACGGTTTGCTAGTGGTCGCAATAACCTATTTTTAAAAACTAGGCCATAATAGCCATAGGCTACATATTTACTGTAGTTACCATGGGCCTCTTACGGGACGTAGAAACAATGGGCCTTCTAAGGGCCATAGAAACAATGAGCCTTCTACGAGGCGTAGAAACAATGGGCCTTCTATGGGCCATAGACACAATGGGTCTTCTATGGGCCGTATCATCAATGGGCCTTCTACGGGCCGTATGATCGATTGGCCAAACATGGGCCAATAACAGACCGCATTATGGTCGTAAATAGGCTAGAGTTGGAATCGTCCGTTCATGGGCCGACCATAACGGGCCGTCTTTAATCGGCCGTATTTGATGACGCTATGAAAACAGCCCAACGTATTAATGGGCCACAAACGGGCCGACTGTAACCATGAGCTGAATTTGGCCCACAAGCAAAAAATGAAAGTAACGGGCCATAAGTAAACGAATGCTGGAAATGAGCCCAGGAATAAATGGGCCCTGAGAAGGCCAAAAGATAACATGGGTTGGAAATGGCCCAATGGAATAATGGACCGTTAATGGGTATAAAGTGATACACTGATCATTACGGGCCAGTTTCACCACAGGCCGTTAATAGGCCAAGAGTCACAAAGGGACTCATATGGGCCGAAAGAAGGCATGGGCCGAAAGTTAAAACGGTCTGGAATCATATTGGACGGCCCAGATGACGCTACTGGGCCTAATTCAGATAGGTCGTAACGGGCCCTGGGTTAGGAGGCTGTAAATGGGCTATATGCGAACAGGCCGTTAGCAGGCTTTTCGTGGGCCGGCCCGCCACCCTTTGACCAAGTCAAATGGGCCGGCCTTTTCACAGGAATGGGCCTCTGTTGGGCCATGCCACGTGTCGATGTATCATAGGCGTCTTCGGTTCAATGAGTGGATGACATCAGTCCCAACGGTGAGCCGACACGTGTTTCCTCCAGCCAATGATGATTTTACACGTGGAAAATCCCCATTGGTCGGGTTTGTTAACGGGTTATCGGATCCAAAACCGGACCCAGTAGCTTAACGGCGAGCCGTTACGGTGGATGCGACGAGTCGGTCACCCATGACGAAAGCACTTCTATGACGCGCGATTTATCGTTATGGAAGTGTTGTCACAGCCCTAGAATATTGTTTGTAAATAGTTGCATCTTCATCCAGGCATCATATTTAAATTTCTGAAACTTGAACTGAGGAATTTTGGAAGCCTCAAAAACTTAAATAAAAGAGGGGCAAAGAACCCTGGAAAATGCATTCAATGTTTTCAAAATGGCCTTAAATAATGTTGGTTATATTTTGGCAAGGGTTTTGCACCAAACCAAAAATAATGAACATTTTTGAGGAATATTTTGAGAATTGAATTTAAATCATTACTTTATTTGCATTTGGAACTATATTCATAACTTGTATAGAATATATTTCCGAATACCCTGAAACATTTTATGTGCTTTTGGAAAAGTCCATTAAGCAGCATAAATATTTTCAGAGGAGTTTTTGGCATTGTTTGAATTATTCTAAAATTCAAAACAGTGGCAAAATAAATTAAATAAAACAAAACAGAAGAAAAAAATAAAACAGAGAAAGGGAGAGAAGGCCACCTGGGCCACCTACCTGGCGCCACTTACCTGGCCCAGCTCCCCCAGCCGGCCCAGCCCACCACTGCAGCCCTCCGTCGTCTTCCTCCCCTCGCCCCGAAGCTGCTGCGTGCTCGCACGCGCACGGCCGCGCGGCCACCTCCTGCTTGCCGACGAGCTCCTAGCCGCGTGGACGACTTCCGCAGGCCGTCCCGATCCCCCTGACCCCCCTCACTCTCCCGTGCACCTCTTCCCTCTCTCCCTGCTTCGCCTCCCTCGCCCCCTCTCCCGAAGCAGAGCGCAGCCGCCGATGCCGCTCGCCATAACCACGGCCACCGGGCCTCCCTCGCTTCCCCGACTAGCCCAGAGGCTCCGCCTCGACCCCCTCTTCCCTCTCCACCGACCCACGGCCCTCCGGAAGCCCTGCAACGCCGCCACCATCGCCGTTCCGTCGCCGGCCACCGAAGCTCACCGCTGTCGATTCGCCGCCTCCGACGCCTCCCCGAGCTCCCCGAGGCCACCGTCGCAACCCCTGTGAGCTCCGCCACCGTTTCTCCCTCTTTCCCTCTTCGTTTGGTTGCCGTAGCCGTCGCCCCCTTGATGACCGAAACCCGCCGCCGTCTGTGATCGCCGCCGACGTGCCTCCGGCCACCTAGTGGCCCGGCTGTCGTGCTCAGCTTCCTCCCCGCGCTGCCTGGAACACGTAGGTGCCCCGCACGAGCCTCCCCGGCCACCGTAGCGTCAACCCCGAGCTCGCCCGAGCTCCGGCGACCGCCACGCTCGACGCCGGTGACGACTCCGGCCATCTTAGGCCCAGCCGCTGCCACTACTCAACGCGGACGAGCGCCCCCGTCACGTAGACGCTCTCCGCCGGCCATTTGGTCGCCGGAGGAGGAAACCCGCACCCCTCCGCCGTCTCTGGCTCCGCCGGCGACGAGTCGCGGGTCAACTCCGGCGAGTTGACCCAGGTTTGACCTTCCCCGTGTGTCACTGACGTGTGGGCCACCCCCCTGACATTTTAGTTAGTATTAGTTTAACACTAATTAACCTAGGTTAGTTAGCTGATTAGTCGCTGACCAGTGGGCCCCGGCCCCACAAACAGTTTAGTTAGAATTAACTTAAGACTAATTAACTTGGTTAATTAGTTGTGTCACTGACCAGTGGACCCCACTGGTCAGGTTTGACCTGAATCTGCCCCGTTGACCTGATGACGTCAAGGTGATGTCATGCTGACGCATTAAATGATTTTCTGGATTTAAAATAAATCAGAAAATCCAGAAAATTATATAAACTTCTATAAATCATAGAAAATTAACCATAACTCCAAATTAAATAATTTATATATGAAAAATTATCAGAAAAATTCAAGGAATCCATCTGTACCATTTTCATGCATGTTAGAACAACTTATAGCTGCTGTTTAGCACAAATCAATTAAATGGCATTTGAATAATCACATATGGAGTTTGAATTTGAATCTTGTATTCAAACCAACTTCATTTAATCTGTTGCTAGTTGCATTAGCCCAAAACACATTCATTTTGCCATGTCATGATCATGCATCATATTGTGCATTGCATTGATTGTGTTCCCTTCTGTGTTGCCGGTATTTGTCCCCTCTCGATAGACGTGATACCGATGATGTGATCGTTGACACTGATGAAGACTCAATGTTATCTTCAGAAGTGCCAGGCAAGCAAAACCCCCTTGTTCATTCCGATACAATCCCACTCTCTCGCTCCTGCTCTCTTTTACTGCATTAGGACAACATCGATTCATCTGTTACTTGCTGCGGTAGCTGAACCCCTTTATCCTTTGCATGACCTGTCATTGCCACAGTAAATAGATGAAACCCACTAGCATGAGTAGGAGTTGTTTGAGCCCTGTTGTGCCTACTCATTCATGCTTGTTTGTCATGCCTGCTACTGCTTAGAGTTGAGTCAGGTCTGATTCATCGGGGATGAATCAGAGGTGTGTGAACATGTCCTACTGTGTGTGAGCTAAGTGTGTGAACACGATTTGGTAAAGGTAGCGGTGAGAGGCCATGTAGGAGTACATGGTGGGTTGTCTCATTGCAGCCGTCCTCAGGAACTGAGTTCTGTGTTTGTGATCCATGATTCAGCTACTACCATACATTGGGCCCTGAAATATGACCCCGCTCGACTTCTTATTCACCCTTGTCCTCTGTCCAGGAGTTGCAAGTAGTTTCTGGTGTTTGTAGCTTACTGGAGGCCGTGGACAGCGCTGACCGTAGGGGTGGGCTGTGATGCGGTAGGTACGTGGCACGGTGTACCGGATGCCCGTTTGGTATCTCGGGAACCCTGTTCACATCGTTTGGGGCTGTGAGCGAAACTCCGGCCGGATCTCCTCATGGATGGAACCCGAATAGGCGATAAACCTGGACTAGAGACTTGAGTGTTTAGGTAGGTCGTGGTCTACACCCACGTCGGCTTTCGCTTGAAGTCTGCCGAGCACATGTCGTGTGCAGACGCTAAGTGGTGGAAACATGTATGAAGAAGTACACCCCTGCAGGGTTAACATCATCTATTCGAATAGCCGTGTCCGCGGAAAGGACTTCTGGGTTGCTTATATCAGTTCATAGACAAGTGAAAGTGGATACTCTAAAATACGCAAGATAAGCGTGAGTGCTATGGATGGCGTTCTCGTAGGGAGACGGGAGCGGATCCATAGTGGTGTATTGATATGGTGAATATGTGGACTCGTGTGCGCCACCTCAAAAGAGTTACTTGCAGTCGTAGTTCAGGATAGCCACCGAGTCAAAGCTGGCTTGCTGCAGTTAAACCCCACCATCCCCTTGTTGATAATGATGCATATGTAGATAGTTCTGATGTAAGTCTTGCTGGGTACATTTGTACTCACGTTTGCCTATTTTATGTTTTTGCAGAGAGACTTCGGTCTCACTAGTAGTTCCGCGTGGACTTCGACGTTTAGCTTGTTACCTCAGCTACGATCTTGTGCCCTCGGCAGGATCTGGTAGATAGTCAGGCTTCTCAGCCTTTTCATTTATAGATGTCTGTACCCAGACATGATAGCTTCCGCTTGTGCTTTGATTTGTATGCTCTGATTGTTGGGTCATGAGACCCATGTTTGTAATATCTCGCTCCTCGGAGCCTAATGAATAAATACTTGAGTCGTAGAGTCATGTTGTGATGCCATGTTGTATTTGCACATATCGAGCATATTGTGTGTATGTTATTGAAATGCTTGGTATGTGTGGGATCTGGCTATCTAGTTGTTTATCCTTAGTAGCCTCTCTTACCGGGAAATGTCTCCTAGTGTTTCCACTGAGCCATGGTAGCTTGCTACTGCTCCGGAACACTTAGGCTGGCCGGCATGTGTCCTTCTTCGTTCCTGTGTCTGTCCCTTCGGGGAAATGTCACGCGATGAATACCGGAGTCCTGTTAGCCCGCTACAGCCCGGTTCACCGGAGTCCTGCTAGCCCAGTGCTACAGCCTGGATTCACTCGCTGATGACCGACACGTTCGATGCTGGGTCATGGATGCCTGTCCCTGTAAGTCTGTGCCACTTTGGGTTTACGACTAGCCATGTCAGCCCGGGCTCCTTATCATATGGATGCTAGCGACACTGTCATATACGTGTGCCAAAAGGCGCAAACGGTCCCGGGCAAAGGTAAGGCGACACCCGTGGGAATACCGTGCGTGAGGCCGCAAAGTGATATGAGGTGTTACATGCTAGATCGATGTGGCATTGAGTCGGGGTCCTGACAGCGTTGGTATCAGAGCTTGACTGCCTGTAGGATTACCAAGCCAAACTGGTCGAAGTTGAGTCTAGAAATTCTTTAGTTATATAAGGGAATTGATTGTGGGATGGAACGTAAGGCTCTTTTTACTCCTTATACCTCATGCCTTCTGATCTGAGTCATCATCTTCTCTTCTACGGGGATTAAGAACTAGGCTATCTCTTCTTTCTATCAGGATCACGTGTACTAATCCGTAGACTTATAGATTGTTGGATTTAAGCTTGAGTTCAGTTTCTACTACTTCCGTATGTTAACTGTTGATCTCGAAACCTTGATATTGTGCTTCTGAGTGGTTATGCCACCATTTTTGTGAATGTCTCAAATCTTTTCTGAGCATTTACAGCCGTTATGCTGTCCGAGTCATCCCAGGTTTCTAAATAGTCTGATGCATTTGCAAATCCTTTCTTCCCGTTTCAATGTTCCTATGGGCCAGATTAACCACACTAATCAGTGAGTTGAGGTACTCCGTTACCTTGACATATATGTTGGAGATATTATTATGACCCTAGGTGTCTTAGGGGATCATCTAGTAATTTAGCCATGATTTGTGTTCCCAGTGTGATGATTCTGGCCATCATTCTCGAAAGCATCCCGTGATGCTACTTAGTAGTAGGTATTCTACTCCTGGGTTCTTGAACCCGAGATTCACTCTACTTACTTCATGTTGATAGTAATTGCTAGCGCCTTTAGGATATTAGTAACCTTTGCGATAGTCCTTGAAGTCCGTGGTATCTTCTTCTTCCAGATACCATGAACTACTTATGGCAGAAGTTCCTCGTTGAACTGAAATATCACAACAGGATTATTTTTGATGAGTTCTCCATTATATATTGTGGCTCTGCCAGTTCTACCTTTCCGCATGGGTTATCCGGAAGAAATATGTTGAACTTGGTTCGACATACTAATCTATGCATCCACAACTCAGAAAATTATATGTTCCTTTGAGTTGTTCTCTTTAGTTGCATTCTGACCTTCGTCTATCAATTGATAGTCAAGAGTATGCGTGTGTTCGTTTATCGATGCCTATTACTCTTGTGGTCCGTCAAGCCATTCTGTCCTGAATGACTTGGAGAAACAAACTCCAGTACCTCGTCCATATCTAGGATTGGGTCAAAGTAGTTGTATTCCGCAGATCAAATGCCAATCCAGCTTTTGGTTCTGTTCTACCTTGGAGTATTACCTATTCTATATCGAGATTGTTATAGGAATTGCACACCATCCTATGAACTCTTGGTACAGTGATACTTCTCACCATCATTAGTCATTCCTCGGCCCTCGTGTTGATGCAACCGGAATACCGACAAATGAATTGTGATGTGTGAAATCAATACTCCCAGCAACCTCGTTGCTTGGTAGTTAAAGGATAATAATTTCATTCTTAGCATGTTGGTTTTTGAATCATCCTTCTAAGACTGATCGTGCTACCTAGTTCTTATTTCGGTGCACCCTTCGATTGATGAGTTAGGATCTTGTCAAGTCCTCACTCATTTGATCATATCGTCTTGCCCTCAAAAGCGAGATTGTTCTCGAGCTTAGTAACATACCGGTGGTTCGTGATTTTCTGAATATCTTCTCGGAAGTATCACCAGGTTGTCACCTGACCGTTATGTTGAGCTCGTGATCAAGTTGGTTTCTTATGAACCACCTTCTTCCAAGAATCGGTGTTAGATATCCCTGAGCTAGTTGGTTAAGCTAGACAACAACTTGGAGAGTTGGAAGATAAAAGCTTGCCTGACTTAGTTCGTTCCAAAGGGATATTCTTGTGTAGTGTGTGTTGAAGAAAGATGATATCTTCATCGATTGGTCCCTGTGATCAGTTGCTGGACCTATTGTCTTATCAATCCTTTGATTTGAGTGTGGGCTATCGTCAAATCAAATCAGTACCAACGATGCTCGTAATGTTGTCTTATTCGTGGTTGATCCCTCGAGCATACACCATTACATCTTTGGTCTGACCAATGCTATCACCGTGTTCACTTAACTATGGAATTCCTTTTAAAAGGAAACCCGGATGAATTGTTGTTGAGCCCATTGACAACATCCTTATCTCCTCCATGATTTTGTTGAGCATTAAGCTAGTGTTGGAAATTTTTGAAAGCATTTGTTCATGCTAGCTCATGAAGCATATGTTTGGATGAAGGTAGTGACTTCCTTTAATTCATGTGCATCTCATGCAAGTTGCCGCCGTGGATTCGAGAAAGTCAATGTTGCTTTCTTTGGAATCATTCCAAATCAGTCATGCACACGTGCGAAGAATGCTGTGGTTTGAAGACTTGCAACCTTCAATCTATATGTATCCCTAGCACACCAAGCCACTGGTTGATTTGTTCAAGGAGAAGGAGTTCCTTCATAAGAGCTAATCCGGACTTATGTAAGGACTTCGATACCCTCGTTGATGGTTCCCCCTCCTGAACTCGGTAGTGTTTTATTATAAGACTACTATGTGGTCATGCTTGTCTGGGACAACGTGTTCACATGTTAGTAGCAGAACCAGCTCATGTTTTGGAGCTTGCTATCGTAGTTCATCTCCCGAGAATCCCGCAACGTCATCTCGTCGATTTGTGTTGCAAACCTTCATTTTTCTTCCTAGACTCGATGGGTCTGGAATATTCTGACACCAACCAGATCTGAATCTCAGGCAGATATGATGGTTGGAACATTTCCCCAAGAACTATAATATTGGTCGCGCAATAACCGGTAAAGTGGATGTCGTGGCCAACACACCCAGCCGGAAGACCTGTTATTATAATATCTTGATTGATGAAGTTGGCCACCTCCCCATAGGGATTTCGTAGGATTTACCCCCTAGTTGCCCCTATGGATTTTTGTGTTCCCGAAGTCCGACCTTTACTTGATGTTCTAGATACCAGATCATTTCTATGAATGGGTTACACTAGCACATCAAGGAGAACATTAGAAGCGGAGTGCTAAATGTCTCTCGGTCGATCATCCAGATTTTATTTCCTTGGCCCGCCAAGGGTGAAATCTGAGAAGGTGTTATCTTCCTTTGCATCTGCATCCTCCATCACCATTCATCATGGTAGTAAGTTGTGTTGCCAGGATCCTTGACACGGATGTTGGTAAAACCTTGATGAATATGGAAATGCTCAAGTTCTTGAGAGCACGCACAAGCGCTACGTGTTATCATCGGCACTAACTGGGATTGCTCTCAGTTTCCTCGGCAATGCTATGATCTTTTCAAACAGTGAATTCACTCTCTATTGTTGGGTTCTTCCCCAGTTACCAGAATCATTCCCAGCATTTGCATTTTGTTCCCAGCTTGCACCGCCAATGTGCCATTCTACCATGGGTCTCTTCCATTTCCGGTGATAAGCAAAATTCATCCATTACGTTGTCTTCAACAAGGTAATCCACATCATCCAAGTCCGAGTATGCCATTCTACCGACCCCCTCCAAACGATTGCTCGAGAATTGCCTTAGGCTGGTTTAAAGAGTTTCAATGATCTCTGAATCAAAGGTAATTCTTTTTGCCACTTAAGGTAATAATCTACGAATCACCCTCCTCCAGGATGTTTCGTCGTGGTATCATGGCAACTCAACTCCTCGCTATGTTGACAACCGTTTACCACCTTCTTAGGTGTGGAATTGTTGTCTACCTAGTGAACCCTCGTCATCCATTTCTTTCCACCCCTCTTGATGTGTATCTCGTGTCTCAACCCGAGAGATGGTTGTAAGTCTCATTCCGTGAGTTAATCCTGAGTTGTTCGATCTTCGAGAAGATCGACCCTTCTAGAGTCTCCTTCTTCCCTCCATGTCATGTTGGCAGGATTTCTCAAGGCAAGACGACAAGACAAAGATGGTGATCGAATCAACGTTCATTTGAAGTGCAACCTGGATCGTGAAGATTATGCTAGTTTGCGTTTCCCCTTCACCTTACCCTACGCTTGAATCTCGGGACGAGATTTTTGTTTAGTGGGGGTGAGTTGTCACAGCCCTAGAATATTGTTTGTAAATAGTTGCATCTTCATCCAGGCATCATATTTAAATTTCTGAAACTTGAACTGAGGAATTTTGGAAGCCTCAAAAACTTAAATAAAAGAGGGGCAAAGAACCCTGGAAAATGCATTCAATGTTTTCAAAATGGCCTTAAATAATGTTGGTTATATTTTGGCAAGGGTTTTGCACCAAACCAAAAATAATGAACATTTTTGAGGAATATTTTGAGCACTGAATTTAAATCATTACTTTATTTGCATTTGGAACTATATTCATAACTTGTATAGAATATATTTCCAAATACCCTGAAACATTTTATGTGCTTTTGGAAAAGTCCATTAAGCAGCATAAATATTTTCAGAGGAGTTTTTGGCATTGTTTGAATTATTTTAAAATTCAAAACAGTGGCAAAATAAATTAAATAAAACAAAACAGAAGAAAAAAAATAAAACAGAGAAAGGGAGAGAAGGCCACCTGGGCCACCTACCTGGCGCCACTTACCTGGCCCAGCTCCCCCAGCCGGCCCAGCCCACCACTGCAGCCCTCCGTCGTCTTCCTCCCCTCGCCCCGAAGCTGCTGCGTGCTCGCACGCGCACGGCCGCGCGGCCACCTCCTGCTTGCCGACGAGCTCCTGGCCGCGTGGACGACTTCCGCTGGCCGTCCCGATCCCCCTGACCCCCCTCACTCTCCCGTGCACCTCTTCCCTCTCTCCCTGCTTCGCCTCCCTCGCCCCCTCTCCCGAAGCAGAGCGCAGCCGCCGACGCCGCTCGCCATAACCACGGCCACCGGGCCTCCCTCGCTTCCCCGACTAGCCCAGAGGCTCCGCCTTGACCCCCTCTTCCCTCTCCACCGACCCACGGCCCTCCGGAAGCCCTGCAACGCCGCCACCATCGCCGTTCCGTCGCCGGCCACCGAAGCTCACCGCTGTCGATTCGCCGCCTCCGACGCCTCCCCGAGCTCCCCGAGGCCACCGTCGCAACCCCTGTGAGCTCCGCCACCGTTTCCCCCTCTTTCCCTCTTCGTTTGGTTGCCGTAGCCGTCGCCCCCTTGATGACCGAAACCCGCCGCCGTCTATGATCGCCGCCGACGTGCCTCCGGCCACCTAGTGGCCCGGCTGTCGTGCTCAGCTTCCTCCCCGCGCTGCCTGGAACACGTAGGTGCCCCGCACGAGCCTCCCCGGCCACCGTAGCGTCAACCCCGAGCTCGCCCGAGCTCCGGCGACCGCCACGCTCGACGCCGGTGACGACTCCGGCCATCTTAGGCCCAGCCGCTGCCACTACTCGACGCGGACGAGCGCCCGCGTCACGTAGACGCTCTCCGCCGGCCATTTGGTCGCCGGAGGAGGAAACCCGCACCCCTCCGCCGTCTCTGGCTCCGCCGGCGACGAGTCGCGGGTCAACTCCGGCGAGTTGACCCAGGTTTGACCTTCCCCGTGTGTCACTGACGTGTGGGCCACCCCCCCTGACATTTTAGTTAGTATTAGTTTAACACTAATTAACCTAGGTTAGTTAGCTGATTAGTCGCTGACCAGTGGGCCCCGGCCCCACAAACAGTTTAGTTAGAATTAACTTAAGACTAATTAACTTGGTTAATTAGTTGTGTCACTGACCAGTGGACCCCACTGGTCAGGTTTGACCTGAATCTGCCCCGTTGACCTGATGACGTCAAGGTGATGTCATGCTGACGCATTAAATGATTTTCTGGATTTAAAATAAATCAGAAAATCCAGAAAATTATATAAACTTCTATAAATCATAGAAAATTAACCGTAACTCCAAATTAAATAATTTATATATGAAAAATTATCAGAAAAATTCAAGGAATCCATCTGTACCATTTTCATGCATGTTAGAACAACTTATAGCTGCTGTTTAGCACAAATCAATTAAATGGCATTTGAATAATCACATATGGAGTTTGAATTTGAATCTTGTATTCAAACCAACTTCATTTAATCTGTTGCTAGTTGCATTAGCCCAAAACACATTCATTTTGCCATGTCATGATCATGCATCATATTGTGCATTGCATTGATTGTGTTCCCTTCTGTGTTGCCGGTATTTGTCCCCTCTCGATAGACGTGATACCGATGATGTGATCGTTGACACTGATGAAGACTCAATGTTATCTTCAGAAGTGCCAGGCAAGCAAAACCCCCTTGTTCATTCCGATACAATCCTACTCTCTCGCTCCTGCTCTCTTTTACTGCATTAGGACAACACCGATTCATCTGTTACTTGCTGCGGTAGCTGAACCCCTTTATCCTTTGCATGACCTGTCATTGCCACAGTAAATAGATGAAACCCACTAGCATGAGTAGGAGTTGTTTGAGCCCTGTTGTGCCTACTCATTCATGCTTGTTTGTCATGCCTGCTACTGCTTAGAGTTGAGTCAGGTCTGATTCATCGGGGATGAATCAGAGGTGTGTGAACATGTCCTACTGTGTGTGAGCTAAGTGTGTGAACACGATTTGGTAAAGGTAGCGGTGAGAGGCCATGTAGGAGTACATGGTGGGTTGTCTCATTGCAGCCGTCCTCAGGAACTGAGTTCTGTGTTTGTGATCCATGATTCAGCTACTACCATACATTGGGCCCTGAAATATGACCCCGCTCGACTTCTTATTCACCCTTGTCCTTTGTCCAGGAGTTGCAAGTAGTTTCTGGTGTTTGTAGCTTACTGGAGGCCGTGGACAGCGCTGACCGTAGGGGTGGGCTGTGATGCGGTAGGCACGTGGCACGGTGTACCGGGCGCCCGTTTGGTGTCTCGAGAACCCTGCACACATCGTTTGGGGCTGTGAGCGAAACTCCGGCCGGATCTCCTCATGGATGGAACCCGAATAGGCGATAAACCTGGACTAGAGACTTGAGTGTTTAGGTAGGTCGTGGTCTACACCCACGTCGGCTTTCGCTTGAAGTCTGCCGAGCACATGTCGTGTGCAGACGCTAAGTGGTGGAAACATGTATGAAGAAGTACACCCCTGCAGGGTTAACATCATCTATTCGAATAGCCGTGTCCGCGGTAAAGGACTTCTGGGTTGCTTATATCAGTTCATAGACAAGTGAAAGTGGATACTCTAAAATACGCAAGATAAGCGTGAGTGCTATGGATGGCGTTCTCGTAGGGAGACGGGAGCGGATCCATAGTGGTGTATTGATATGGTGAATATGTGGACTCGTGTGCGCCACCTCAAAAGAGTTACTTGCAGTCGTAGTTTAGGATAGCCACCGAGTCAAAGCTGGCTTGCTGCAGTTAAACCCCACCATCCCCTTGTTGATAATGATGCATATGTAGTTAGTTCTGATGTAAGTCTTGCTGGGTACATTTGTACTCACGTTTGCCTATTTTATGTTTTTGCAGAGAGACTTCGGTCTCACTAGTAGTTCCGCGTGGACTTCGACGTTTAGCTTGTTACCTCAGCTACGATCTTGTGCCCTCGGCAGGATCTGGTAGATAGTCAGGCTTCTCAGCCTTTTTCATTTATAGATGTCTGTACTCAGACATGATAGCTTCCGCTTGTGCTTTGATTTGTATGCTCTGATTGTTGGGTCATGAGACCCATGTTTGTAATATCTCGCTCCTCGGAGCCTAATGAATAAATACTTGAGTCGTAGAGTCATGTTGTGATGCCATGTTGTATTTGCACATATCGAGCATATTGTGTGTATGTTATTGAAATGCTTGGTATGTGTGGGATCTGGCTATCTAGTTGTTTATCCTTAGTAGCCTCTCTTACCGGGAAATGTCTCCTAGTGTTTCCACTGAGCCATGGTAGCTTGCTACTGCTCCGGAACACTTAGGCTGGCCGGCATGTGTCCTTCTTCGTTCCTGTGTCTGTCCCTTGGGGAAATGTCACGCGATGAATACCGGAGTCCTGTTAGCCCGCTACAGCCCGGTTCACCGGAGTCCTGCTAGCCCAGTGCTACAGCCTGGATTCACTCGCTGATGACCGACACGTTCGATGCTGGGTCATGGATGCCTGTCCCTGTAAGTCTGTGCCACTTTGGGTTTACGACTAGCCATGTCAGCCCGGGCTCCTTATCATATGGATGCTAGCGACACTATCATATACGTGTGCCAAAAGACGCAAACGGTCCCGGGCAAAGGTAAGGCGACACCCGTGGGAATACCGTGCGTGAGGCCGCAAAGTGATATGAGGTGTTACATGCTAGATCGATGTGACATTGAGTCGGGGTCCTGACAAGTGGACACTTTCGTGATGATAATTTTGCTGTTGTCATGGAATACTTCTACGACAACACATGTATGACTATCTTGATTCGGTCATAAAATCGTCACGGATGTACATGCATGACAGAAAACGTGACCTACTGTGACAAACATGTATCATCATGTAAGTGTATTTTTTTTGTAGTGATCGCTGCTACTAGCCTCAATGTGCTGCAACTGGCCAACTCCACCGCATCAAACTCTCCGTGTGGATAGATCCTAGAGGGTTGACAAGAATGACGATGGATAGGTTTTTGAGCTCGCATGTGCAAGCAATCTTCACCTAAGATGGATGGCCAGTGGCGGCGAAGGGGTGGTGGGCAGGGGGGCGTGGAGCTTGTCATAGAGGGGACAATAGGCATCATACCACGTGAGGACATATGTAGCAGTGCATTATTATTTTGTGGTGCTTCTGTGTTAACTAAAACTAAATATAAAATCTAATAGCTAAAAATTCTTTAAAAAATTGACAACCTTTGTAATGATGCATTTGCAGTGCTATAAAACTTCAAGACCATATTGTGCACAGCAAGAGAAAAAAAGAAGACAAACTGACTATGTGTAGTACCATAATTTAAATATGGCAGATTTGCCTTTTCTATATATCTGTCCATAAAGTTTTGAGATGAGACTTTGGAGCATCATAATGGCATCTTGTATCAATGTTGCTAAAAGAATCAAAGTTTTTTAGCGTTTGTATTGCACTTTTAGTATAGGTAGCAAAGAAGCATCACTAGGGAATATATGGCGAGGAGCCCTAAGAGATGGGGAGGAAGGCCAAGAGGTAGTAAAAATGGAGGGCTTCTTTAAGACGAAGGTAAAATTTTGTCTTGTTTTGTTACTTCAAATGAAACAAACAAGCAGGAGATTTGTTTGGCAACATCAGCAATAGAAAAAGAGTGTGAGGAGGATAGATGGGTTGGTTGAACATTGGGGCCATGCTGATGAGTCTTTGGGCAGAAGGGGGCACGAGGTAGAGGTGGCCATAGGAAAAATAAGTGTGTCGGCCTGTGGGGGTGGCGATTTGTGTCACAAAAGTGGCGGGGTATGCTGTTTTCAAGCCACACATTTGTGTCTTGACCCGTCAAGTGGATTGGTCTCTTGCATGTGTTTAGGGCTTAATTCCCTATGAATTCCTACACGAGGCAGCTTTTGACCAAGAAAGTAGAGTCCACCCACCACACCTCTTATGATTTTTTCTTCAAATTTTTCAATCTATTGTATCCTTTGAACCCGAAGTCCAATTTGTATTCGCGTTTGTTGTGATGAGGGCGTTGAAACAAGACACTCTTGAACGCAGTTGGACAAATTTTAGAAACTTCACCAAGTTTCAACTACTGAAACTTGATAAGAACGAATAATAAATTCATCAACTTTCAGAACTAAAACTAAAACACACACCCTAAACCCTAAGTTTTTAAAACTAAAACTTAAATACTAACTCATAAACCCTTATCCCTAAGCCCTAAATCCTAAACCCAGAACCCTAAAAGCAAATGAAACCTGGTAAAACTTAATGCAATATGATCAAAACATAATATTACAACTATCAAGTTTGCCAAAACTTGATTTTTTTTTGAAGTTGTCTATATGTATCCAAAATTTGTCTTGTTTCAAATTTCTCATCGCAATGAACAAAATATGCAAACAGAACTTAATTTAGACTTACGGTTCAAAAGGTATAGTAGATTCAGATTTGAAGATGAAATGAAAAGGCATGGGAGGTGGGGGTGGCGGGTGCATGCACCTGTGGTAAAACCTGCCAAAAGCATGCATGGATAGACCCCCACCTTACAACAATCAAAGGCCTTAAGACCAAGCAAGTTTTCTAATCTTAAAGCAATCCACGGCTATATGCGTGTGTGCTCCTGTCCCTGCGTGCCCCTCAGAATTTCTGCGTTGGCAGGCCGAATGAACACAATGATATAGTTTTGTTCTTAAGTACTTGATCGCAATATTGAAAACAAAAGAATGTATTGTTGAATATTAGTTGGGCTTTAGCCCTATATAATATCTAATTCCTGTAACATCTCAAAGGCCAATGTGTGGTTTCATGGCATGATCGAGTAGACTTGAGACCAAACACATAAGAAGCTCTCTTTGACATTCTATTAGAGCATGAGAAGATGAGTGGTATAACCGCGTGCCTTCTTCTACTTTCTATTGTTCGTCTGCCACTACTTCGACTACTTAGACTTTATTGTTTGTTCATCTACGTCCACTAGTTCGCCTACTTCCTCGACTTCCTCAGTATCACTATGGGCCATAACCATGACGCCAAGACGACGGTCGTCGATGACGGTGTGGCTGCCGTTGTCGCTTTGACTTTTTCAACTGGAAGGCATGATCCTTTCATCTCCCTTTTTACGGGTTCAAGTGTTAGTTGTACATGTTAATTTACATGTTCTATGGTTAGTACATTCTTACACGACCACCAGCATTCAATATGAGATTAATATTGTTAGCATTGTGGTCATGATTATGTATGGATTAAATTAACCAGAAACTGCTAATTTATCCAATGGATAATACACACATGAATATAACTGGTTCCAACAAAGGATTGCAATACATAGGACAACTGCAGGCATACTCATTTGGATGCAACACGAGGAAACTACTAGTGGAAAAGTGTCTCGGTCTTACGCGATCGAGTCCTAAGAGCATCTCCAACAGCCGCGCTAAACTAGCGCCGCGCAGCAAATTCGTCGGTTTTAGCGCGCGCGCAACGCGGTGGGTCGCTCCAGCGGGCGCGCAAAAACGGCGCGCGCGCTATACCGAGTTGGGCGCGCTGTCGGAAACGCCATCCCGCGCGGCGTATTTCGGGCGCCTGCTACAGCGCGCGGCACACTCGACCGCTCGCGCCGCACTCTCTCCTTTCCTCCTCCCACGCCCCGCGTGCGCCGGCGCCGGCGCCACCCATGGACGCGCACACCGGCGCCCTGCTCTCCCCGCTGTACAGCCGTGACCCCCCCCCCCCCCCCCCGCCGCCGCCGGAGCTCCGCCGAGCGCCGGCCTCGCGCGCAGCCTCTTCTTGCCGCCGCGGATGACCACGGCGACGGGTGGCGTCGCGCCGGCGCCGTCCCGTGCCGCCGCCGCACCGTCGAAGCTTCCCAATGCGGCGCAGCCGAAGAAGGGCAAAACTTCGGCGAAGAAAAACAAGGCGGCGGACGGCTCCGGCGGCACGAAGGCGAGGGGAAAGAAGCTTGCAGGGCGTTCGACGGCCACGACGGCTACCGAAGCGCCGGCGAGCTCACTCGTTGAGCCGGCTGCCGACGCGCACCATGTGTTCGACGAAATGCCCCCAAGGTGAAAAAAATTCCAACTTTTATTTTCTTCTTGTTTTTTCAATGCATCATCACATATAGATAGCTTATTTGCATTGTTCAAAAAATTTTGTAGTCTCAATGATGATGCATACATGTCAACTATGGGTGTTGGGTCCAACAATTCGCATTGGTCTCAAACCAATGACATCCATTTGGAAGACCATGAGTTTGAGGTGGACGAGGAGGGTGAGGGCATTGTCGACGCGCCGAAAGGAAGAGCGGGCAATTACAGCACCAACGATGACAAGTTACTATGCAATACTTATTTGCAAGTGTCAAGGGATCCATCCATTGGAGGTGATCAAAGTAGAGATGCGTATTGGGGGCGAATGAAAGAATACTTTGATGCTCACAACATGAGTGGAATTGACCGCTCGGAGAGATCACTTCGGTCCCGATGGTCCACAATCAACTCGGATTGTCAAAAGTGGGCGGCCGCACAAAAGTCAGTTGACAAGATTAACCCAAGTGGCACAAATGAGGATGATAGAGTAAGTGGCATCTCATATATGTTCATCTCATACTTGTTTTTGGTGTTCGAAGTGTTAACTTGTTTTGTTTTTCTTGTAGTTCAACATTGCACAAAACTTGTTCAAAGAAGAGACGAGGAAAACCAAGAAGGGGAAGATCAAGAAAGGAAGGGTCTTTACCTTGTCTCATTGCTATGAAGTGTTAAAGAATGATGAGAAATGGAAGAATCGTGATGGTTTGGATGATTTGCATTTGAGCAACAAACGCAAGGTGGATGATGATGAGGAGGAGGATGATGCATCAAGTGATGACGGCAAGAGAAGCCCCACACCCAACTCGGTTTCATACTCGAAGCCAAAACGACCGGATGGGTGCAAGAAAGACAAAACCGAAAAGAAGAAGAGGAAAGGAGATGATGAGCTCAAAAATGCTATGGAAGCTATTGTGAAGGCAAGAAAAGAAGCCAACGAGGTGAGGAAAATGGCAAAGAACCAAGATGCTGCGGCCGAGGAGAGGAGGTTGGCGGCCGAGGAGAGGAGGGTGGCCGCCGAGGAGAGGAAAGTGGCATTGGAGGAGAGGAAGGTGGGCATGGAGGAGCGATCTAGGTTGTTGGAATGGGAGAAGCACTTGTTCTTCTTGGACACATCTTCGTTCAATGATGCGCAAAAGGAATATGTCAACCTTGCTCGTGAAGAAGTCTTGATCCAAAAAAGAGCCATGATCCGCACAATGGGTGGCGGTGGCCTTGGCGACATGGGTGGCTTCGGCGCCATGGGAGGCATGGGTGCACCTCCGGCCGCCATGGGAGGCATGGGTGGCTTCGGCGCCATGGGAGGCATGGGTGGCTTCGGCGCCATGGGAGGCATGGGTGGCTTCGGCGCCATGGGAGGCATGGGCGCACCTCCGGCCGCCATGGGAGGCATGGGTGGCTTTGGAGCACCCTCTGACGCTATGGCTGCCATCGGAGGCATGAGTTTCGCTACTCTTATGGGAGGCATGGGTGCACCTCCGGCCATGGGTGGAATGTCTTTCGATGTGCCTCCTCACACACATTCCCGTGAAGATGCCGTTGAAGATCTTGCCAACACCGTCGGAGCTTCACGTGATGCGATGCGTGATGAGGATAGGGAGGAAGATTCATCTTCGGAGGCGAAAGAATCGTCTTCGGAAGATGAGGACGAAGACGAGGAAGATGTTTGATGTGTCTTTCATTTATATGTCTTGAACTTTACTTTGCATTTTGAACTTGGTTGGATGAACTTGTGGGTATGAACTTGTGGGCATGAACTTGGTTGGAAGATGTTTGTGACAAATTTCACATGTTCATTGCATTTTGATAATTGTTTCAAACTAAGTCGCGCGCGCCCGGCGAGTCGCGCGTGCTGTATTTTTGCGCGCTGCATTATAGCGCGGCTGCTGGAGCCAGCGCTCGCGGCCGCGCTAAACCAGCCGAAGCACGCGCGGTAAATAGGTTTTTTGCGCGCGGCGCATAGCGCGGCTGTTGAAGATGCTCTAACAATGGATAACGTACGCCCGCCTTTCGCCGCTTCGTCCCTCCTCGGGTTGCACGATAACGGATTGGTACAAGTGTTAGCCAGCACAACGTAGTCGATATTGTGCTGCGGAAGACGGCGCGCATGCGCGACTGCCTTATCCATTCCGTTCGGGTCATCCAGAACACACGCGCCGGCGGCCGGCGCATCCTGGCCGTCACCCTATAAATACCTTGCCCCGGGACGTGTCTGCATCACAAAAAGCAAGCTCTATATCCAGCTGACTAGCCACAAGTACTACACACGTACTGCAGTGTTAGCGCTACACACACGGGCACCAGAGTTATGGGGAGGCAGGTCGCCGCCCTGTGCGGGCTTCTCGTCGTGCTGCTCCGGCTCACGTCCGGTGTCAATGCACAGACGGAGATCTTGTTCCAGGTGATACTAGCATGCACGTACGGACCATTGATGTGCCGTACTCCTAGTAGGCTAACTGGCTAGTACATGCATGCATGCAGGGGTTCAACTGGGACTCGTGGAGCAAGCAGGGGGGCTGGTACAACATGCTCAAGGCCCAGGTTGGCGACATCGCCGGCGCCGGGGTCACTCACGTCTGGCTGCCCCCACCTACACACTCCGTTTCATCTCAAGGCAAATCTACTATCTACAGGTCACGTGTGTTGTTGCTGCCTCAGTGCATGGCACGCATTCTAACTCTGCGACGACTGTTTCCTTTCGTGCATGCATGCAATTGCAGGATACATGCCGGGCCGGCTCTACGACCTGGACGCGTCCAAGTACGGCACGGCGGTGGAGCTCAGGTCGCTCATCGCGGCCTTCGGTGCCAAGGGCATCAAGTGCGTCGCCGACATCGTCATCAACCACCGCTGCGCCGAGGACAAGGACGGGCGCGGCATCTACTGCATCTTCAAGGGCGGAGGACCCGAGGGCCTCCTGGACTGGGGTCCGGGCATGATCTGCAGCGACGACACCAAGTTCTCCGACGGCACGGGCCACCGTGATACCGGCGCGGACTTCGCCGCCGCGCCCGACATCGACCACCTCAACCCGCGCGTCCAGAAGGAGCTCTCCGACTGGCTCAACTGGCTCAAGTCCGACCTCGGCTTCGACGGCTGGCGCCTCGACTTCGCCAAGGGCTACTCGGCCGACGTCGCCAGGACGTACGTGCAGAACACGAGCCCCGGCTTCGTCGTCGCGGAAATATGGAACTCCCTGAGCTACGACGGCGACGGGAAGCCCGCCGTCAACCAGGACGGGGAGCGGCAGGAGCTGGTGAACTGGGCGAAGGCGGTCGGCGGCCCTGCCATGGCGTTCGACTTCACGACCAAGGGCATCCTGCAGTCGGCGGTGCAGGGCGAGCTGTGGAGGATGCGGGACAAGGAGGGCAACGCTCCCGGGATGATCGGCCTGTTGCCGGAGAAGGCGGTCACGTTCGTGGACAACCACGACACGGGCTCGTCGCAGAAGAAATGGCCGTTCCCGGCCGACAAGGTCATGATGGGCTACGCCTACATCCTCACCCACCCTGGAGTCCCATGCATCGTACGTGATCGTCGAGCCATATTTTCTTATTAGTACATTTCTGGAATGGTCACGCATGCATGCATGATGTCCAATATACTCTTGTTGTGCATGCAGTTCTACGATCACGTGTTCGACTGGAACCTGAAGCAAGAGATCAACGCGCTGGCGGCGGTGAGGAACCGCAACGGGATCAACGCCGGGAGCAAGCTGCGCATCCTGGCGGCGGAGAGCGACATGTACGTGGCGACGGTTGACGAGAAAGTTATCGTCAAGCTCGGACCGAGGCTCGACGCTGGCAGCGTCATCCCGTCGGACTTCCACGTCGTGGCTCACGGCAATAACTACTGCGTCTGGGAGAAGAGCGGCCTTAGGGTGCCGGCCGGGCGGCGCTAGCTACCTAGTAGACGTTAGCAACTTCGCACCGGCGGCCAGACCGTTGTACTCCTACAAGAAATGTTTGTTCCAGTTCGTCGTAGACTAGGCAATAAAGTTTGTACCACCACCGCTCTCCTTCCAACCTTGCGGAAGGAGCGTGAGCTATCAAATATATTATTAATTTTACGCGTTTGATATTCGTACGTTGTTAATCCTGTGTTCACTTAAAATTGCTAACACTACAGGAAAATTACATGTCACCGTGTGGCTCGATGTAAACCGAGTGTAAAAACACGGGCACTTGGCTTACTTCCTCGTACAAATGATCAAGCGTATTCCGTTGGGAAGAGGAATGGGATACGTGGGCATGGCAGCTGAAAAAAAATTGAAATCCATGGGCATTATTTTTATCAATGTTGAGGATATCGCATCGTTAGCATCTCGGTCAGCTGGGGATTAGTGATTAATAAAAAATCCGTCGATTAATCGATTTTATCGGTCGACTATCAATTAGCCATTTTTTTCAAATCACAGGTTTCCAACACTAAAATAAGCTATACTCTACACCAAAACAATATTGACAGAAGTGTTACCATGATTACTAGCCTTTGAATCCTCGTATAATGAAAACAAAATACAACAATAGTACATATTGCATAATAGGGTCCACAAAAACATAAATAAACATAATTTTGCAAACACAATGTTAGGAATAGGCCCACCCGGATTTTTATAGAAGAAGCCCACCCGGATGAGATCCCGAAAAATTCACCCTCAACGGTAGTCGAACCCCGGTCTGCAAGATGCACCACTGCGATCTTGCCATTGGGCTACTACCCAATCCTCTGGCAACTGGAAAGGCATGGCAGTTTCACGGTAAGATCAGCTTACTGAGCCATCTTAGCTGCGAGACCGAATTCAATTGCTTCCAGCTCATTTGCAAACATTAAATTAATAGCATGCCACTCAGTCCTTCACAATAAGCACTGAACCTACTCAGCTTTGCCAGGCTGTGGAAGAGATGAGACCATTGCCCATGAATTTTTGAATGCACTTGGGCAATGGTTTTCTAGGATCATATTAAGGAGTTGGCTGGTGCGAAACTACCATAATTGGGACCTGCTTGGGCCATTCATGTTCTACATGACGATATAGTGTCATCAGAGAGAGCAACCTTTATGTTATGTAGAGCCTAGTCCATTTGGTCCTCACGAAATGCAGTCGAACATGGAGAAAGGGAACCGGGGATGGCTAGCTTAGTCGAATGGATCATTGATGTCATAATGGTTCTTTCTATCACTGGAAAGGAGAAAGATGTTGTGGCTGTAAACTCAATGGCTCACTGGAAACCACGTTTATCAAACTTGATGAAGGTTAATGTTTATGCAAGTTTTATTTTTCATTATTTTCTTGACTTAAAAAGGTAGACCATCCTATTTGGTCAAATACCTAACGAAAAATTATGATTTTGTGAATCAGACCACACTGCTGCTACTGGGGCTAGTGTTCGTGGACATGATGGAGCCTTCGTTCGAGCCCATGCCATGTGGGTTGAGCATGCGCCAAATGCTCTGACCGCTAAGGCCTTGGTTCTGCGGGATGGAGTACGGTTAGTATGTGACACGCTTCAGAATGTGATTATTGAAAATTTGAAATGGATGTTGAAGGTGTTGTCGACCTATGGAAAAAGAGGGATGAAGGGAGATCTGAAATTGCTTCTATTCTGATGGATATTGAAGGTATCTCCGGAGGCTTTCATAGCTTCAATGTGGCTAATGTAAGGCAAGAGGCTAAAATGGCACATCTTTGTGCCGGTCGAGCTAGTCGTACTAGAAGAAGCTCCTTGTGGATTAATTTTATTCCTAGCTTCCTCACATCTTTGTGCTATCTTTTCTGCCAACATTTCTAATCAGTTGTATTGAGCTATATAAAAGGACTATTCTTGAGTGTGATAAATACATGATGCATTGCTTTTGCAGGGGTAAAGACTTGGAAAAGAAAAAGCCCTCCCTTGGCAGCTTGGGGCCTCATTTGTAAACCCAAATATCAAGGAGGGGTTTTTGCATTCTAAACTTTGAGGCTCAGAATGATGCTTTGCTATTATAAATGGTACATAAATTCCTCAATTGCCAAAACATTCCATGGAATAAATTAGCATGGGAGTCTTATTACCAATCAGGGCTACCTCCTGAACAATCTGCCAGTTTTTCCTTTTGGTGGAAAGACTGCTTGAAGCCATTGGGCACTTCCAAAACTCATGCTCCATGTTTGCTTGGAAATGGCAAGACCGTGTCCTTCTGGATGGACTCCTGGCAGGGACAAACTTTGCACTTTTTCTGGCCACAACTTTTTTGTCTCTTTTGCAAAGAGCCAACAATTGTCTATGCATCAAATTCATCCAATTGAATACGTCGTGTCACTTTTCCACCTACCTTTGTCAGTGGAGGCATTTTCTCAGTTTCAGCAATTCGAAATTCTCTAAGATGGCATAGCCCTTGGTGATGACCCTAATTCTTGGCAACTCCCAACAAACACTTAGCATTTCAAGGTGGACCAAGCTTATAAACTCCTAATTGGGGATTCCACACCAATTCTTACTATTTCCTGACTTTGGAAAAATTGCGATCAACTCAAGCACAAAATATTTTTTTGGCTCCTTCTGAATGATCGATGGAACACCAAGCAGCTTCCACAGAGGAACATTTTCTTAATTCATGATTACGCTTGTGTCATGTGTGATCAATCTGTTGTGGAGTAAAGGGATCCTCTCTTCTTCCACTGTCCATTTACTCAGGGGCGCATCCAGTGTAGGGTCGTGTAGGGGCGGCCGCCCCAGGTAAAGTTTTGGAACCTAGGGTACCCCTATTGCTTTGGCCAGTGGCCGCCATAGCAGGCAGAGATGCTTTCCTGTATGTTTCGGTTGGAGGTGAGGTACTGAGGTCGACCAGGAAGGAAGACGAGAAGAAAAGAAAACGATTCGTTTGTTTCTTGTGAGATGGGCCTGTGAGGTAGGAAGTAAAGCCCAATTAAACAGCAGCCCATTATTTTATCTCTATACACGGCCTTATCCGATTCCCTCAATCGATCAGAAAACCTAGCATCAGGCGATTGTCGGGAGCAACTAATTAACGAGCGCTCCTTCGGGAACCTCGCAACGATCAGCGTCACTTGGTGCGCTCTCAGCCATTCGCCACGTGTCGTGCTCTGGGCGCTCTCTTCGGATTTTGTTTTTTCATTTTTCCGCACGCGTTTTTGGCTTTTTAAACGTTTTTTTGGTTTTCTTACGCTTTGTTTTTCCACCGGTCTTCCCTAGCTTTTCGACCAAAAAAAATCGAAAAAAAAAATTTACGCAAAAAATGCATTTTTTTACGAGAGTCACGGTTTTATTTTCGCGAGAGGCACGGTTCTGCTTTCGCGAGAGGCACGGCTGTGCCTCTTGGAAATGAAAAAAACGCGTTTTTTCTTTTTTTCTTTTCGGGAGAGGCACGGTTTTGCTTCCGCAAGAGGCACGGTTGTGCTTTCGCGAGAGTCATGGCTGTGCCTCTTGGAAACGAAAAAAACATGTTTTCTGTTTTTTTTTCGCGAGAGGCACGGTTTTGCTTCCGTGAGAGGCACGATTGTGCTTTCGCAAGAGTCACGGCCGTGCCTCCTCGGAAACGGAAAAAATGCATTTTCTGTTTTTTTCTTCTGCGAGAGGCACGGTTTTGCTTCTGCGAGAGGCACGGTTGTGATTTCGTCAGGGGCATGGGTGTGTCTCTTTCGGAAAGGGAAAAAACCCGTGCTCCCGGTTCAGTTTTTTTGTTCGGTTTTTTCATCTGGTTTTTTCGTGAAAAAAAGTTCGTCAAAATCTATCAACATGGGATCTAGTTTTGAAGATCTCGACGCGAGGAATCCAACAGCAAAAGCGGTTCGAGATTTGAACGCACGGTTTAAGAGATAAAACATTTTGAATAAACGGATCTACGAAAAAAAGGGAAAACTCCTAGGTTGCGAAAAATGGCGCACATGCAGCGCGCCACTTGTCGTAACCGGGGGAAGTTGGAGTGATCTCCGCGAGGAGTACTCCTTAATTAGTGATTTCGTCGATTGACTCAAAATACCTAGCATCAAGCAATCACACTCGCACCGCCTTGCTGTGGCGCTCCCCCACTCTAAGTCCAACCACTAGTGCCGTCCGCACGGACAACATCGCCACCGGCTCGATCATGCGCCCTGCTAGAGGGAAAATATCTGGTGCACCCGAGCTTGTGGTGCTACCGGTGCACCGAACTCCATTTTCAAATGTTCTAAAAAAATTAGCACACTCACAAAAGATTGGTGTTGGTTGTCACAAAATTTCAAGTCAAAATTCCAATCATAACTCAAAAAACAAAAATGACAAATTCAACACTGAATAGTACATAACATAACTTGGGTTTTAGATTTGGCCCATTATCACACTGATGTCAAATTTTTTAATTTTTTATTTGAAAAAATATTTCAAATTTTTATACGAAATATTGTAACATCATACATTGATGTTGCGTTAATGTGCTTGCTTTTTTCAGATTTTTATAAATATTCTATGACATCCGGTGCACCGGTAGCACCACAAGTGTGGGTCGCTATCCTCTAATCTTCTCCTCTTTTGTCATATCATTCTTTAATTTCTTATCACATTGGTCTAGTTCTTCAAAGCTTATTATTGAAGTTTAATTACGAAAATTGTTGTTTTGGGAATCTAAGAAGAAGAAGCAGCTTGATTATTTTCTCAGAGTACATTAGTCCAGACCGTCAGTTTGGAATAAAGAATGGAAGATTCAACCCGCATGAGTCTAGTTAGAATATATGATATTTCTATTGCATATATAGTTTTCTCGCCTAGTTCTGTGAGAACGAAACTATTTTGAGCAACTAATTGTGTTGATTGTATTGCCTGAATGCAACTACTTCACCCATTAATCTTGTTGATTATCTTATTTGATTGCGTCCTGTCCTTGTTTTTTTCCTTTCAAAAGTCGGCCCCATGTAACTTCAAATCCTAGATCCGCCATTACTCAAATTTACTAGAGCAATATCTGCCCCACTTGGTCGGTTTCGTCAGTTGGGATACAATATCAAGTTGGCAATCTCCGAAATTTATTGAATCTGCCATTTGCTATGGACATCATCATTCCGATTGCATGGGCATTTGGAATACTAGGAATGCTTTCATTTTTACGGCAACTGCACTAAGTCTTTATGCTTGCAGAAGACACTTCAAGGAAGAGTTGCAATGGCTAGTGTTACAGGCCAAACAGAAGTCCTATAGATCCCTATCGAACTAGGTGCCGAATTTCAGATAAGCAGATTACTTGCTCCTTTTATCCTCTATTGTAATTGTTATTGTAACTTTATGTAGTTCTACCCTTTATGCCTTTGTTGGTCAGTTCGCTTTCATTTGCTTATTTCTTCTTCCTTTTTGCTATAACTGGATTTGGCTTTATGAGAACATATATAAAAATATAATGTCAGAAGAGATTCATATAGTTTTGGGTAAAAATGTATATGCCAACGCCTATAATTAACACGTACATGGGGATCATACCATGACGCACACATGTATTAGTTGTGTGCATTTGATGGAGAATGTAAATTTTTGCAAATTGCATGTGACAGAAGTACACAATACTGGGATTATTCCTTACATATGATTCTGAATTCACGGTTATGAACTTTGCCTAACCTTTCTGGGTACTCAATTGGTCTCTAGCATAATGTACTTTTAACTTTGCCTATTTACGCGTCTGTGTGCCCTTTTTGCGCTAGAACAGTAAGGCACAAGCCCTACTGTATAATTTTGTTAATTCATGAATATGTAATAAAAGCCAAATAAAAAAGGAGCAGTGCAAAAAGAGTTATGGAAAATAAACTAATGAGAACTATATATCTAAATAAAGAAGGCTCTCTGATGTCTTTTGTTTGGCATCCTGTCTTAGAAGGTGGAGGTTCCCTTTTGTGTTTCTTTTTCGGGAGGCAATGGCAGGGGTTCCATTCTTCAACATCTTTCAGTTCTCATCTTATGATAAATATGTCCATGGAAATATTCCTTGATAATTCTTGGCTTGTGAAAATGCATTCATCAATGAATGATATATAGGCCCCTTATTATTGGAGTGACAACAAGCTTGGGCAAAGAGCAACCCCTAAACAGATCAATGCGAGTTGCTTGAGAGTATGAGGTACACAAGACACGGTTCTAGCTTGAAAGATGGAAGGATTTTCTATCCACCTAATCCATGGTATTTATTTTGTCATGGAGCGATAACTAGAATAGGATCTTATGCTTTAGTTGACATGCATTTTTCTAGAGCCATTTAGATAGGAAGTGTGCTTGTGCTTCCTTTTTTGGCATTAAGGTATGTGCATTTTCAAAGATGATTAGTTTGGAAATTTTCAGGAGTATGCACATGTATGAGTAGAATTGTTTGTGACTATGCTAGTTATAGGATACCTTGAAGGGTGTTAAATTACCGAAAAGCCTGAACAGACATGGCCGATAGAAGCAATTCTCTAGTGCCTTCTCATTTATCTTCATGAAATAAGCTACAAACCCTATTTTTCACACAAATGTATTAGTTTGTTAAAATCATATGTTGTGTTTGGTCAACTTACTTTTACGTGGCTAATGGAATATGATTTGTCTGATCTTGTATTAAGCTAAAGCCATTTTTCAGTTGAAAATTAAATGGCTTGGAACGTTCCTTTACCATGGATGGAGTACACAGGCCCGCTTACACATTATAATCCTTGAAAGAAAGAGCAAATATTTGATGATGAACAAAATAAAGCACAAAGAGGAAATTCAAGGAAAAACCACTTGAACACCTGATACACTAGAATTCCCAGCTAATTACAACTCAATTAGGCAAGCGTGCTACACAACTTTCATTCGGATATTTGTTAGCTTGTATATAGTTAAACAATATATCAAGATATTTCCATGAAATAGACACAACACATATAAATCTACATAGATGGATATGATTTTGTCATGTTTTTATGCTTAGTTCAATTTGGATAAAATCTAGTTAATGAGTTGTTAAAAATATGAACACATAGTTTCCATGAAAAATAAGGTTCTACTTTAGGACAAGCGTATTTCTAATATTTAACATTCGAATCTTAACACTATTAATATTACTAGTGGTTAATGGTGTGAAGTACAATATGATAAAATTTCTTAATATTGTGTGTTATAGGTAGCAAGAATAAAAATTATATAGTACATTTAGTGGTCTCATGATCCTAAAAAAGTAAAACTGTTTTGTATAAATATGTGATAGCCATTAATTTTGGCTTGGGTAGGAGAGAAGGTGCTACGTAGCTAATGCTACAAACTTGTAGTCAAGGAGATGGACTACACGCGCCTCTTCACCCCTACCTGAGTGTCGCCGCCCGTCCCCTCTCCGCCTCCTACTGCGGGAACGGCCGGGAATTTTTTCCAAACATGATTTACCACAACACTATCTTGCATAATCAAAACATGCCGCCAAACTTCATAACTGCTACTGGAATGAGGTTAAGCTCGTACGTCAATGCATGGGACTTTTACAACACTTATGCAAGACATGCAGGGTTTGGCATACACAAAAGGTCGCGCCACAAGACAAATAACTACATTGTCTGCTCAAGAGAAGGGAAGCAGAAGGTGACTATGGCAGAATATGACCGCAAACGTGGGAAGACATCAAAAGGGACTAGTTGCCGATCAATAATTAGAGTGAAAGAGGGGAAGAATGGGAGCTTTGTGATAGAGAAGGTTGAGCTGAAGCACAATCACAAGATGGCCGAAAGCCCTTGGATGCTTTTGCACCTGCACTCACACAAAAGAGACCATCCTTTGATTGACCAGTTGGTGAAGGGCATGTGGCTGGACAACGACACACACAGATGATGTCAACACTGTCGCTTATGTCCGGTGGTCTGCAACTCATGGGACATACTAGTCGCGACTGGGTGAACAAGTAAGCACACCACAAAACATCTCACTTGAGCATTTTTTGGTAATTATTTAATGTTTTGATAAGATAGGTTTGCATTGTGTTTGAAATGCAGGAAACAAAAGTTTACAAGAGAAGAGTCTCAAGATGGCGTCAAGAAACTTCTAGATTTCTTCGAGAAGATGAAGAAGATCAACCCATGGTTCTTCTATGATTACGACATCGATGCAGATAAACGTGTAAGAAACGTCTTATGTGCCAATGCAAGTTCTAGAGGATCTTATGAATATTTTGGAGACCGCGTCACATTCAACATGGCATATAAAATGCACAAGTTATACATGCCACTTGAAGTATTTGTGGGAGTGAACCATCATCTCCAGAGCACGATCTTTGTTGTCTCCCTTGTGCGAGATGAAACGAACCCGTCGTTCGAATGGGTTTTCAAAACATTCTTAAGGTGCATGAACGACAAGCTCACGATCTGCATGCTCACGGGTACAATACACCACTTGTATATTTACATTTTGTGACATCCCCAGATTACTAAACCCTGGTTATGCTAATCAGTCATGCCAAGTCATCATCATTAGGCCCTAAGAAAAACAATTAAGAAATATTTCAACCTCTAATTCAAATTTTAAAATAAAGTCAAAATATTATTAATCCAAGCAGCAAAACAAAAGTGTTCATAATATTGCAAAAATTCCCCAGATTGTTATAAAAGTAAAACCAACATTATTTAAAACTCTAGCTATTTTTGACATGACACAACAACAGCCATCCATCACATTTAAATTTGAACAAAAAATCAAATGAACTCAAATGAGGTTCAAACTTTTTATGACAATGCAAAATATTGCATAATATTTATCGAGACAAGTTTCACAATTTACAAAAAAACGTTTGACAACAAACAATGGCAAAAGTTGAAAAAATAAAATAAAAAAGAAAAGAAACCATGACACTATGGCCCAACAGCGCTACAGGTTGGCCCGGCCCACGGACGCCGGCCTTTCCCTTACCTCCCACTACGCCTCTGCAAAGGCCGCGCCATGGCCACCGTGCACAGCCTCCTCGCGCTGCAGTTCTACGGGAGGGGATACAACCACCGAGCGCCCCTCTCTCTCCCTTGGCAAACCGTAGTCCACCCCCTCGCTATATACAACTGCTAGAGTTCATAGATATATCTTCTATGTGTAAGTTTTGATCTATCGATCTAATAAAACTTAATTATGGTATGAGGTCTGTGTATATATATATAGAAAGATAGAGTTCAATTAATATTCACACATGGATGATGATCAAAGGTTTAGGCAGGCCTATAATATGTGTACTTTTTAAAGGAAGAAAATAAAATTAAAATAAACCAAAATCAAATTGATGATTTTTCTACGGAAGAATGAATTATTGTCATTGGTATTACCCTTTAAAAGGATAAAATGCAAAAACTGAAAGAAGTCATGACAAAATTTTGCACAAATTTACACAGAAGTTCATTTTTTCATAATATAATATGCAAGACTAAGCATATAATAGGAAAAAACTGCACAAAAAATAAGTTTCCTAAGAATGAATGAATTAGTTGCATTTGTATTTTAACCAGGGTCTAAAGTAGAAGTCAAGGTAACCGTGTGAAAAAAACATCAAGGGGGGAACCCCGAGGAATCACCCTCAATGTATCCATTCGATGTAACCGTCAAGGGAACTAAGGAGGAATCACCCTCGATAGGTTCACACTTGAGGTGTTGCATGACAGAGTCGTTATCGGGAATGATGAAGGAGGAATCACCCTCCATAGAGCACGACCGACTAGGTACACTACAGAGGTCTCATCAGAAGTGTTGTATGAGGTATCACCCTCGGTACTCGATAGTAACTGAAAGTGCAACTATCCCTGGGTGGTTTTGGTAATTCCTAACAATATATAGCTCATTGAGCTAATGCTATTTCAAGATAAATATTTCAGGAAAGATCAATGATTGGCATGGCATGGATGAGAAAAGTGGATCCCTCAAAATGCTAAGGACAAAAGGATTGGCTCAAGCTCAAAGCACAAGACTCTACATTTTCTATTTTAGTAATCCAAGATCACATTGAGCCTATAGGAAAAGCCAATACTATCAAGAAGGGATGAGGTGTTGCTTAATGAGTTTCTTGCTCAAAATGCTTAGTGATATGCTCCAAAGCCCTCAACTACTTTCTCACATCCACATACGTCCCAAACCAAAAGTCAAACTCGGCCCCACCGAAACTATCTATCCGGCGCCACCGAGTTCTCATGACATAGCCACTGCCACAAACCCTAGTCTTTTCGGTCTCATCGATAGGGATCTCGGTCTCACCGAGATGGGATTGTAATCTCTCTGTTTCCCTTCGTAACATTTCGGTCAAACCAAGATGAGCGATCAGTCCCACCGAGATTGCAATGCAAACTCTCTGTTTCCCTTTCATAACGTTTTGGTCCAACCGAGATGAGCGAATCGGTCCCACCGAGTTTGCCTGACCAACTCTCTGGTTAGTTTATTACCAAAATCGGTCTCACCGAGTTTGAGTAATCAGTCTCACCAAGATTATATTATGCTCTAACCCTAACCATATCGGTCCCACTGAGATGACATGTCAGTCCCATCGAAAACCCTAACAGTCAAATTATTTACTAAATCGGTCCGACCGAGTTTCATGATTCGGTCCCACCGAGTTTGGTAAGTTGTGTGTAACAGTTAGATTTTGTGTGGAGGCTATATATACCCCTCCATCCACTCTTCATTCGTGGAGAGAGCCATCAGAACATGCCTACACTTCCAACATACATTTTCTGAGAGAGAACCACCTACACTTGTGTTGAGATCAAGATATACCATTCCTACCACATAAATCTTGATCTCTAGCCTTCCCCAAGTTGCTTTCCACTCAAATCTTCTTTCCACAAAATCCAAATCCTATGAGAGAGAGTTGAGTGTTGGGGAGACTATCATTTGAAGCACAAGAGCAAGGAGTTCATCATCAACACATCATTTGTTACTTCTTGGAGAGTGGTGTCTCCTAGATTGGCTAGGTGTCACTTGGGAGCCTTTGACAAGATTGTGGAGTTGAACCAATGAGTTTGTAAGGGCAAGGAGATCGCCTACTTCATGAAGATCTACCCTAGTGAGGCAAGTCCTTCGTGGAAGACGGCCATGGTGGGATAGAAAAGGTTGCTTATTCGTGGACCCTTCATGGGTGGAGCCCTCCTGTAGGGGAACGTAGTAATTTCAAAATTTTCCTACGTACACGCAAGATCATGGTGATGGCATAGCAATGAGAGGGGAGAGTGTTGTCCATGTACCCTTGTAGACCGTAAGCCGAAGCGTTAGCGCAACGCGGTTGATGTAGTCGTACGTCTTCACGATCCGACCGATCCAAGCACCGAACGTGCGGCACCTCCGAGTTCAGTACACGTTCAGCTCGATGACGATCCCTGGGCTCCGATCCAGCAAAGCTTCGGGGATGAGTTCCGTCAGCACGACGGCGTGGTGACGATGATGACGCTCTACCGGCGCAGGGCTTCGCCTAAACTCCGCGACGATATGACCGAGGTGGAATATGGTGGAGGGGGGCACCGCACACGGCTAAGGAACGATCCGTAGATCAACTTGTGTGTTATGGGGTGCCCCCTGCCCCCGTATATAAAGGAGCAAGGGGAGGGCCGGCCAAGGAGGAGGAGGCGCGCCCAAGGGGGGAGTCCTACTCCCACCGGGAGTAGGACTCCTCCTTTCCTAGTAGGAGTAGGAGAGAAGGAAGGGGAAGAGAGAAGGGAAGGAAGGAGGGGGTGCGGCCCCTCCCCCTAGTCCAATTCGGACTAGGCCTTGGGGGCGCGCGGCCTTCCCTAGGTAGCCCCTCTCTCTTTCCCGTATGGCCCAATAAGGCCCAATACTTCTCCCCGGCGAATTCCCGTAACTCTCCGGTACTCCGATAAATACCCGAATCACTCGGAATCTTTCCAAACTCCAAATATAGTCGTCCAATATATCTATCTTTACGTCTCGACCATTTCGAGACTCCTCGTCATGTCCCCGATCTCATCCGGGACTCCGAACTCCTTCGGTACATCAAAACTCATAAACTCATAATATAACTGTCATCGAAACCTTAAGCGTGCGGACCCTACGGGTTCGAGACCTATGTAGACATGACCTAGAACTATTCTTGGTCAATAACCAATAGCGGAACCTGGATGCCCATATTGGCTCCTACATATTCTACGAAGATCTTTATCGGTCAAACTGCATAACAACATACTTTGTTCCCTTTGTCATCGGTATGTTACTTGCCCGAGATTCGATCGTCGGTATCCAATACCTAGTTCAATCTCGTTACCGGTAAGTCTCTTTACTCGTTACATAATGCATCATCCTGCAACTAACTCATTAGTCACATTGCTTGCAAGGCTTATAGTGATGTGCATTACCGAGAGGGCCCAGAGATACCTCTCCGACAATCGGAGTGACAAAACCTAATCTCGAAATACGCCAACCCAACATGTACCTTTGGAGACACCTGTAGTACTCCTTTATAATCACCCAGTTACGTTGTGACGTTTGGTAGCACCCAAAGTGTTCCTCCGGTAAACGGGAGTTGCATAATCTCATAGTTACAGGAACATGTATAAGTCATGAAGAAAGCAATAGCAACATACTAAACGATCAAGTGCTAAGCTAACGGAATGGGTCAAGTCAATCACATCATTCTCCTAATGATGTGATCCCGTTAATCAAATGACAACTCTTTGTCCATGGCTAGGAAACATAACCATCTTTGATAAACGAGCTAGTCAAGTAGAGGCATACTAGTGACACTATGTTTGTCTATGTATTCACACATGTATTATGTTTCTGGTTAATACAATTCTAGCATGAATAATAAACATTTATCATGATATAAGGAAATAAATAATAACTTTATTATTGCCTCTAGGGCATATTTCCTTCAGTCTCCCACTTGCACTAGAGTCAATAATCTAGTTCACATCACCATGTGATTTAACACCAATATTCACATCTCTATGTGATTAATACCCATAGTTCACATCGTCATGTGATCAACGCCCAAAGGGTTTACTAGAGTCAATAATCTAGTTCACATGGCTATGTGATTAACACCCAAAGAGTACTAAGGTATGATCATGTTTTGCTCGTGAGAGAAGTTTAGTCAACGGGTCTGTCACATTCAGAGCCGTATGTATTTTGCAAATATTCTATGTCCACAATGCTCTGCACGGAGCTACTCTAGCTAATTGCTCCCACTTTCAATATGTATCCAGATTGAGACTTAGAGTCATCTGGATTGGTGTAAAAGCTTGCATCGATTGTAACTTTTACGACGGGCTCTTTTATCACCTCCATAATCGAGAAACATCTCCTTAGTCCTCACTAAGGATATTCTTGACCCATGTCCAGTGATCTACTTATTAGATCAAAATTGTATTCCTTTGCCAAACACAGAGCAAGGTATACAATAGGTCTGGTTCACAGCATAGCATACTTTATAGAACCTATGACTGAGGCATAGGGAATGACTTTTCATTCTCTTTCTATTTTCTGCAATGGTCGGGTCTTGAGTCTTACTCAACTTCACACCTTGTAACACAGGCAAGAACTCCTTCTTTGACTGTTCCATTTTGAACTATTTCAAAAATTTATCAAGGTATGTACTCATTGAAAAATCTTATCAAGCGTCTTGATCTATCTATATAGATCTTGATGCTCAATGTGTAAGCAGCTTCACCGAGGTCTTGCTTTGAAAAACTCTTATTCAAGTATCCTTTCATGCTATCCAGAATTTCCATATCATTTCCAATTAACAATATGTCATCCACATATAATATTAGAAATGCTACAGAGCTCCCACTCACTTTCTTGTAAATACAGGCTTCTTCAAAAGTATGTATAAAACCATATACTTTGATCAACTCATCAAAGCGTATATTCCAATTCCGAGATGCTTGCACTAGTCCATTGATGGATTGCTGGAGCTTGCACACTTTGTTAGCATCTTTAGGATTGACAAAAACTTTCTGGTTGCATCATATACAACTCTTCTTTAATAAATCCATTAAGGAATGTAGTTTTGACATCCATTTGCCAGATTTCATAAAATGTGGCAATTGCTAACATGATTCAAACAGACTTAAGCTTTGATACGAGTGAGAAAATCTCATCGTATTCAACACCTTGAACTTGTTGAAAACATTTCGGAACAAGTCAAGCTTAGTAGATAGTAACACTACTATCAATGTCCGTCTTCCTCTTGAAGATCCATTTATTTAACATGGCTTGCTGATCATTGAGCAAGTCAATCAAAGTCCATACTTTGTTCTCATACATGGATCATATCTCAGATTTTATGGCCTCAAGCCATTTCGTGGAATCTGGGCTCATCATCGCTTCCTCATAGTTCGTAGGTTCATCATGGTCTAGTAACATGACTTCCAGAACAGGATTACCATACCACTCTGGTGCGGATCTTACTCTGGAAGACCTACGAGGTTCTGTAGTAACTTAATCTAAAGTTTCATGATCATCATCATTAACTTCCTCACTAATTGGTGTAGTAGTCACAGGAACAGATTTCTGTGATGAACTACTTTCCAATAAGGGAGCAGGTACAGTTACCTCATCAAGTTCTACTTTCCTCCCACTCACTTCTTTCGAGAGAAACTCCTTCTCTAGAAAGGATCCATTCTTAGCAATGAATAACTTGCCTTTCGATCTGTGATAGAAGGTGTACCCAATAGTTAACTTTGGGTATTCTATGAAGACGCACTCCTCCGATTTGGGTTTGAGCTTATCAGGTTGAAACTTTTTTCATATAAGCATCGCAACTCCAAACTTTAAGAAACGACAGCTTAGGTTTACTGCTAAACCATAGTTCATACGGTGTCGTCTCAACGGATTTAGATGGTGCCCTTTTAAACGTGAATGCAGCTGTCTCTAATGCATAACCCCAAAACGATAGTGGTAAAACTGATAAGAGACATCATAGATCGCACCATATCCAATAAAGTGCGGTTACGACGTTCGGACACACCATAACGTTGTGGTGTTCCAGGTGGCGTGAGTTGTGAAACTATTCCACATTGTTTTAACTGAAGACCAAACTCGTAACTCAAATATTCGTCTCCGCGATCAGATCGTAGAAACTTTATTTTCTTGTTACGATGATTTTTCCACTTCACTCTGAAATTCTTTGAACCTTTCAATTATTTCAGACTTATGTTTCATCAAGTAGATATACCCATATCTGCTCAAATCATTTGTGAAGGTCAGAAAATAACGATACTTGCCACGAGCATCAACACTCATTGGATCGCATACATCGGTATGTATTATTTCCAATAAGTCAGTAGCTTGTTCCATTGTTCCGGAGAACGGAGTTTTAGTCATCTTGCCCAAAAGGCACGGTTCGCAAGCATCAAATGATTCATAACCAAGTGATTCCGAAAATCCATCTTTATGGAGTTTCTTCATGCGCTTTACACCGATATGACCCAAACGGCAGTGCCACAAATAAGTTGCACTATCATTATTAACTTTGCATCTTTTGGCATCAATATTATGAATATGTGTATCACTACGATCGAGATCCAACAAACTATTTTCATTGGGTGTATGACCATCAAAGGTTTTATTCATTTAAACAGAACAACAATTATTCTCTGATTTTAAATGAATAACCGTATTGCAATAAACATGATCAAATCATATTCATGCTCAACGCAAACACCAAATAACATTTATTTAGGTTCAACACTAATCTCGAAAGTATAGGGAGTGTGCGATGATGATCATATCAATCTTGGAACCACTTCCAACATACATCGTTACTTCACCCTCAACTAGTTTCTGTTTATTCTGTAACTCCTGTTTCGAGTTACTAATCTTAGCAACCAAACAAGTATTAAATACTCAGGGGTTACTATAAACACTAGTAAGGCACACATCAATAACCTGTATATCAAATATACCCTTGTTCACTTTGCCATCCTTCTTATCCACCAAATATTCAGGGCATTTCCGCTTCCAGTGACCATTTCCTTTGCAGTGTAAGCACTCAGTTTCAGGCTTTGGTCCAGCTTTGGTCTTCTTCACGGGAGTGACAACTTGCTTGTCATTCTAGTTGAAGTTCCCTTTCTTTCCCTTTGCCCTTTTCTTGAAACTAGTGATCTTGTCAATCATCAACACTTGATGCTCTTTCTTGATTTCTACCTTCGTCGATTTCAACATCACGAAGAGCTCGGGAATCGTTTTCGTCATCCCTTGCATACTATAGTTCATCACAAAGTTCTACTAACTTGGTGATGGTGACTAGAGAATTCTGTCAATCACTATCTTATCTGGAAGATTAACTCCCACTTGATTCAAGCGATTGTAGTACCCAGACAATCTGAGCACATGCTCACTAGTTGAGCGATTCTCCTCCATCTTTTAGCTATAGAACTTGTTGGAGACTTCATATCTCTCAACTCGGGTATTTGCTTGAAATATTAACTTCAACTCCTGGAACATCTCATATGGTCCATGACGTTCAAAACGTCTTTGAAGTCCCGATTCTAAGCCGTTAAGCATGGTGCACTAAACTATCAAGTAGTCATCATATTGAGCTAGCCAAACGTTCATAACGTCTGCATCTGCTCCTGCAATAGGTCTGTCACCTAGCGGTGCATTAAGGACATAATTCTTCTGTGCAGCAATGAGGATAAACCTCAGATCACGGATCCAATCCGCATCATTGCTACTAACATCTTTCAACACAATTTTCTCTAGGAACATATCAAAATAAACATATGAAAGCAACAACGCAAGCTATTGATCTACAACATAATTTGCAAAATACTACCAGGACTAAGTTCATGATAAATTTAAGTTCAATTAATCATATTACTTAAGAACTCCCACTTAGACAGACATCTCTCTAGTCATCTAAGTGATCACGTGATCCAAATCAACTAAACCATGTCCGATCATCACGTGAGATGGAGTAGTTTTCAATGGTGAACATCACTATGTTGATCATATCTACTATATGATTCACGCTCGACCTTTCGGTCTCCGTGTTCCGAGGCCATATCTGTATATGCTAGGCTCGTCAAGTTTAACCTGAGTATTCCGCGTGTGCAACTGTTTTGCACCCGTTGTATTTGAACGTAGAGCCTATCACACCCGATCATCACGTGGTGTCTCAGCACGAAGAACTTTCGCAACGGTGCATACTCAGGGAGAACACTTCTTGATTATTAGTGAGAGATCATCTTAAAATGCTACCGTCAATCAAAGCAAGATAAGATGCATAAAGGATAAACATCACATGCAATCAATATAAGTGATATGATATGGCCATCATCATCTTGTGCTTGTGATCTCCATCTTCGAAGCACCGTCGTGATCACCATCGTCACCGGCGCGACACCTTGATCTCCATCGTAGCATCGTTGTCGTTACGCCATCTATTGCTTCTACGACTATCGCTACCGCTTAGAGATAAAGTAAAGCAATTACAGGGCGTTTGCATTTCATACAATAAAGCGACAACCATATGGCTCCTGCCAGTTGCCGATAACTTCGGTTACAAAACATGATCATCTCATACAATAAATATAGCATCACGTCTTGACCATATCACATCACAACATGCCCTGCAAAAACAAGTTAGACGTCCTCTACTTTGTTGTTGCAAATTTTACGTGGCTGCTACGGGCTTAGCAAGAACCGTTCTTACCTACGCATCAAAACCACAACGATAGTTCGTCAAGTTGGTGTTGTTTTAACCTTCGCAAGGACCGGGCGTAGCCACACTCGATTCAGCTAAAGTGAGAGAGACAGACACCCGCCAGCCACCTTTAAGCACGAGTGCTCGTAACGGTGAAACCAGTCTCGCGTAAGCGTACGCGTAATGTCGGTCCGGGCCGCTTCATCTCACAATACCGCCGAACCAAAGTATGACATGCTGGTAAGCAGTATGACTTGTATCGCCCACAACTCACTTGTGTTCTACTCGTGCATATAACATCAACGCATAAAACCTAGGCTCGGATGCCACTGTTGGGGAACGTAGTAATTTCAAAAAATTTCCTACGCACACGCAAGATCATGGTGATGGCATAGCAACGAGAGGGGAGAGTGTTGTCCACGTACCCTCGTAGACCGTAAGCGGAAGCGTTAGCACAAGGCGGTTGATGTAGTCGTACATCTTCATGATCCGACCGATCCAAGCACCGAACGTACGGCACCTCCGAGTTTAGCACACGTTCAGCTCGATGACGATCCCCGGGCTCCGATCCAGCAAAGCTTCGGGGATGAGTTCCGTCAGCACGACGGCGTGGTGACGATGATGATGCTCTACCGGCGCAGGGGTTCGCCTAAACTCCGCGACGATATGACCGAGGTGGAATATGGTGGAGGAGGGCACCGCACACGGCTAAGGAACGATTCGTAGATCAACTTGTGTGTTATGGGGTGCCCCCTGCCCCCGTATATAAAGGAGCAAGGGGAGGGCCGGCCAAGGAGGAGGAGGCGCGCCCAAGGGGGGAGTCCTACTCCCACCGGGAGTAGGACTCCTCCTTTCCTAGTAGGAGTAGGAGAGAAGGAAGGGGAAGAGAGAAGGGAAGGAAGGAGGGGGTGCGGCCCCTCCCCCTAGTCCAATTCGGACTAGGCCTTGGGGGGCGCGCGGCCTGCCTTAGGTAGCCCCTCTCTCTTTCCCGTATGGCCCAATAAGGCCCAATACTTCTCCCCGGCGAATTGCCGTAACTCTCCGGTACTCCGATAAATACCCGAATCACTCGGAACCTTTCCGAACTCCGAATATAGTCGTCCAATATATCGATCTTTACGTCTCGACCATTTCGAGACTCCTCGTCATGTCCCCGATCTCATCCAGGACTCCGAACTCCTTCGGTACATCAAAACTCATAAACTCATAATATAACTGTCATCGAAACCTTAAGCGTGCGGACCCTACGGGTTCGAGAACTATGTAGACATGACCTAGAACTATTCTTGGTCAATAACCAATAGCGGAACCTGGATGCCCATATTGGCTCCTACATATTCTACGGAGATCTTTATCGGTCAAACCGCATAACAACATACGTTGTTCCCTTTGTCATCGGTATGTTACTTGCCCGAGATTTGATCGTCGGTATCCAATACCTAGTTCAATCTCGTTACCGGCAAGTCTCTTTACTCGTTACGTAATGCATCATCCCGTAACCAACTCATTGGTCACATTGCTTGCAAGGCTTATAGTGATGTGCATTACCGAGAGGGCCCAGAGATACCTCTCCGACAATCGGAGTGACAAAACCTAATCTCGAAATACGCCAACTCAACATGTACCTTCGGAGACACCTGTAGTACTCCTTTATAATCACCCAGTTACGTTGTGACGTTTGGTAGCACCCAAAGTGTTCCTCCGGTAAACGGGAGTTGCATAATCTCATAGTTACAGGAACATGTATAAGTCATGAAGAAAGCAATAGCAACATACTAAACGATCAAGTGCTAAGCTAACGGAATGGGTCAAGTCAATCACATCATTCTCCTAATGATGTGATCCTGTTAATCAAATGACAACTCTTTTGTCCATGGCTAGGAAACATAACCATCTTTGATAAACGAGCTAGTCAAGTAGAGGCATACTAGTGACACTATGTTTGTCTATGTATTCACACATGTATTATGTTTCCGGTTAATACAATTTTAGCATGAATAATAAACATTTATCATGATATAAGGAAATAAATAATAACTCTATTATTGCCTCTAGGGCATATTTCCTTCACCTCCGTGGACTCGCGTAGCCGTTACCCTTCGTGGGTTGAAGTCTCCATCAACGTGGATGTACGATAGCACCACCTATCGGAACCACGACAAAAACATCCGTGTCTCCAATTGCGTTTGCCTCCTCAAACTCCTCCCCTTTACCTTCATATGCAATTGATTTACATTCCGCTGCTATACTCTTAGAATTGCATGTGTAGGTTGATTGCTTGACTTGTGCTAAGTTGCTAAAATCTGCCAAGAACTAAAATTGGGAAAAAGGCTAGATTTTTATTTTTACAAGTAGTCTAATCACCCCCCTCTAGACATACTTTCGTTCCCACAAGTGGTATCAGAGCTTTGGTCTCCATTTGCTTTGATTTCCATAGCTTTTGGTGGTCATAGCCTTGGTTTCACAACCTAGGAGAGTATGACATCTAGCAAGGGAAGTTACCACCATAGAGGTCCTTACTTTGATGGTACTAATTTTGCTAGTTGGAAGCATAAGATGAAAATGCATATTCTTGGACATAACCCCGCTGTTTGGGCTATTGTGTGTATTGGCTTGCAAGGTGAATTCTTTGATGGGAGAGAACCGAACCGTGAAGCTACCGCGGAAGAGTTGAAGATGCTGCAATACAATGCTCAAGCTTGTGATATCCTCTTCAACGGATTGTGCCCCGAAGAATTCAACAAAATCGGCCGTCTTGAGAATGCAAAGGAAATTTGGGATACTTTGATTGACATGCACGAAGGTACCGACTCCGTCAAGGAATCCAAATTGGATGTGCTTCAAAGTCATATTGACAAGTTCAAAATGAAGGATGGTAAAGGTGTCGCTGAAATGTACTCTAGCCTTGCTCTCATAAAAAATGAGATTGCCGGCTTAGGAAGTGAAGAGATGACCGACAAATTCATCATCAAGAAGATCCTAAGAGCCTTGGATGGAAAATATGATACTGTGTGCACATTGATCCAAATGATGCCCAATTACAAAGATCTCAAGCCAACGGAAGTCATTGGAAGAATTGTTGCTCATGAGATGTCACTCAAGGATAAGGAAGAGCTCCACAACAAGTGAAGTGGTGCTTACAAAGCGTCATGTGAAGCTCCCACATCATCAAGTGAGAAACAAACCTTCAATGAAGAATTGAGCCTAATGGTGAAGAACTTCAACAAGTTCTACAAGAGTCGAAGCAAGGAAAGAAGTTCAAAGTCAAGGTCCTACAATGACAAAAGATCTTCTAGTCGTGAGCGCAATTGCTACAATTGTGGAAGACCTGGACACTATTCCAATGAGTGTACGACTCCCTACAAAAGAAGAGAAGATTCTCCAAAAAGAAGAAGTAGAAGAGAAGACTCACCATCAAGAGAAAGAAGGATTAGAGATGATCGTTATGAACGAAGAACATCTCGGAGAATCAAGGATTCAGAAAGGAAGGACAAGTCATCAAGGAGCTACACAAAACGAAGACATCAAGCTCATGTTGGTGAATGGGTATCCGGCTCCGACTCCGACAATCACTCCAAGAGAAGCTATCACTCCGACTCCGAATATACTCAAGATGAAGGTGTTGCCGGTCTAGCACTTGTGTCAACCAACTCCTATGACATATTTGACTCACCAAATGAAGGAATTGGAAGATGCTTCATGGCTAAAGGCCCAAAGTTGATTTCAATAGTGATGAAGATGACTTGTTAGGTGATGATGATTTACTTGTTGACAACTCTAGTGATGAATACTATGATGAAACGTCAAATAATCATGCTAATCAAGATAAAACGAATGACAATGATAAGGAGAAGATTGAGCGCCTAACTAAAGAACTAAACACTCTTAAGTTAGCTCATGAAACTATCTTGGAAGATCATCGAGAACTTTTAAAGACTCATGAGAAGTTACGCTTTGAAAAGCTCAACCTTGAGCAAGAGCATGAGTTTTTAAAGGCAATCAATGATGATCTTTGCAAGAAAAGCTCTTCTTACATTGCCAAGCGTTTACTCTTTTCTACTTACATGCCACAAGTCAAGTCTAGAAACAAGAACAAGAAATATGCTTCTTCTAGTAGTAACAGTAATCATGCTAAATCCAATGTTGTTGCTTCTAGTAGTTCTCTTGATTCCACTAATGATTCTCTTAGCCAAGTTACACTTGAGCAAGAAAATAGCTTATTGAAGGGAATTATAGAGAAAGGTGTTTACAAGAGCCTTGCCGGGAGTAAGCAATTGGAGGAAATTGTACGCAAGCAAGGAAGGCACCGGAAGAATCAAGGTGTTGGTTTTGAACGAAAGTTCAATGCCAATGGAGTTGAGTGGGAAGAATATCAATACCCCAAGACAAAGTTTGTTCCTCAACAAGAGAAGTATGATCCTACTTATTTCAAAGGGACACAAGCTCAAGATGATCTTCCACCACAAGACCACAAGCAAAAAGGCAAGGACAAGCTTCAAGAGGAGATTGATGCATTTGAAGAAGCTCCTAAGGCCTTGGTCAAGTGGGTTCCCAAGACTACATCAAGTTCTACTTCATCAAGTACAACTACAACTCCAAGGATTCCCATCAAGATGATGTGGATCCCAAAGAAGAAGAACTAGAGAGTTCTTGAGGGTGACTTTGCCAACATACTTCACTCATATCATTTTGGCAAGGGCAAGTGCAATCAACTTCCACATCTTGCACTAGTTCATGGTCACAAACCCTCTTGTTGGTAAGACAAGGAACAAGGTAACCTAATGCTTTCATGGACATCATCTTGTTTGTGCATCACTCTATGTCTATGGATATCCTTGTTTGTTCCTTGTGGGACTAACCCGTGTAGGTATTGAAAGTGCAACTCACTCCAATGGATTGCTCCAAATGATCTACATCAACATTGAGAATCCACATCTTCAACACCTACATGAAGTCATCATCGACAAAACCCAAGGTTAGTTCATCCCTCTTAGGGGGGATCTCACATCTAGGGGGATCTTTACTCTAAGAACTGAGCTAAAGCAACTCTAATGGTGTGAACACAACAATGCTTTATGTAAAAGTGGTAACCCCACTTGTGGTTAAACGATGAGTATGACCTATGATCAAATGTTCTCATTTGACTCCTACGTCATTATACTCATATATAGATGACCTAGTCATCGCCAATTGTTTGATAGATGCTAGAATTGTTTGTGCATGCTTTGTCACATATTTCATTTGCCATTTTATTGTGTGAGCATGTTGGTTCCATATTTTACTCATTCGAGGACATCCACTTGTCGTTTTGATTGTTTGGTTTCTTTCCTTTTGCCAAGTGGATGGACAAGAATGCCTAAGAACCTTCTCTAGCTATCTATGCTTTTCTTGTCTCAAACTCTATTCATGCTACATCATAAAGTTTGATCAAGTCAGATTCGAACCACTCTATGTGAGGAGCACTCGGAGTCCCCAATTCGTCATAGACTTAAACTTCCAAAACCTCTTTGTGTGTTTCGATCTGACCGATTCACCCTTTTCGGTCATACCGAGATCACTAAGTTGATCTAGGTTTTCAACCTCGGTGCAACCGATTAGAACTTTTCGATCACACCGAGTTGCAGTAACTGCTTGCAGTTTTGCATCTCGGTGCCTCCGAGTTGTTCCACTCGGTCACACCGACAGGGTCAGGCTATATATACTCACGGGTCAAATTTTGGAAAAATTTCCGAAACCCTTCGTCCACGCACAGCCTGCTCTGCCTCTTCGGGTCTCCGAATCATCCTCCTCGCCGCTAGCAACCTCCCGCCGCTGGTCTCCGCCGCCGTCAATGGCATTCTGCCCCGTCGTTGCCATCGTAGCAAGTCCATCGCCGCATTAGGGTATGAACTTGAATCTTTGTGCTATTCTTTAACTCCGATTCCTAGCACATTGCGTTGCCATGATTCTTGCCACGTTTGAAATCATTCTATCCAGCGAGAGCACTCCGTAGATTAGATTTGATTTGAAAATTTAGGGTTAGGTTTCCGCCGAATTCATCTCGGACCAACCAAGTTGTAGATATCGGTCTCACCGATTTGGCTTAGGCCATTGCACATGTGATTCTTGGTTCGACCGAGAATTGCAAATTGGTGTGACCGAGATCGATTCTCTGTGAAACCCTAGCAGTCTCGGTGCCACCGAACTATGACTTGGTCTTACCGAGTTCACTAGTTTAGGTTCCAAAAGCTGCTTCGGTATCACCGAGTTTACAAATCGGTAGCTCCGAAATGCTTTTTGTGGAAAACTAAAACTAAGTTTTTGACTCAATTTTTTGCAAAAACCTGTGTGCTTGTGATGCTCATCTACTCTACCTCATCTACATCTATTCACAGGGTCTGCTGTCAGAGTTTGCATCTTATCAGATCAGAGTGACAGTCAGAACAAGACTGAGGAGCAAGTTCAGATGAGTGAGGGCACTAGTCCCTCCAGTGCCTCAGATGAGGGTAGCGGGAGCACACCTAGTAACTTGCCCAAGGCAGCTACTAGGACAAGGAAGAAGAGAACCTCAGACTCAGAAGATGAGGATTATGTGGCTGTTGAGGATGAGGCCACATCTAAGAAGAAGGTGCTGAAAAAGGAATATGGCATAGACTAAGCCAGGTATGAAGACCAAGGCACCTGCAAGAAGAGTTCCCATGTCTAAAGCCAGAGCCTCTACTCAAGTAACTTTGGAATCTGAACCCAAAGAGGCTGATGCAGAAGGGAAGAAAAGGAAAGAAAGGGTCAAGAAGACTATGGCCAGAGTTGTTGGAAAGCCCTCAATGATGGAAGAAGAGGAAGAGGTTGCTGCACCAGCACCTAAAGCTCAAAAGCTGATGGGAGATGCTATAAGATCAGGGGCTGCTCCATCTAAGCCCAAAGATGCTCCTAAGGCTGCTGCTCCTAAGCCCAAGTATGCACCTAAGAGGAACACCAGGAGTATTCCAGCTGAAGAGAAGAACAAGGCCCCAGTGCCTGAGGCTGCTGCTGATGAAGAAGATGACACACTTGTCTTGAGAAAGTTGAAGCCCAAGATCCCTGACCACAATGATGTACATCCAGTTGCAGAGGACATGAAGCTCAGGAAGGATGAAGGACTGAGAATATGGAGACAGTCTGATCCCTATGCTGTCAGAAGAAGAACTGCAGTGGACTTCAGGTTCCACACTAAGGAACAACATGATTTTTATGAGACAATTTTGCTTGACAAGAAGCCCATAGTATGTGACATGAGATGGGTTGACTAGGAGTACATCAGGAAGAATGAAGATCACTATCCAGGAGTGTATGACAGCTTCAATGCTTGTGGAGTTGATGACTTTGTTGGCCAGAAGCTCACCAAGTGGAATGATGAGCTCATCATGCAGTTTTACTCCACAACTCACTTCCACCCAGATGGGAAAATTATCTGGATGTCTGAGGGTACAAGGTACCAATCCATAGTTGAAGAATGAGCTGAGTTGATAAATGCTCCAAAGGAGAATGAGGATGACTTGGATGTCTATGCCAAGAAGAAGAAAGACCACAACTCCATGGCTAGTATGTACAGAGAGATCCCAGATGCTGCACTAGAGACACATAAGTTTGGATCTGTACATTACATGTTGTCAGGATTGCCTACTATCAACTGGATCTTAAGGCACACTTTGCGGCCCAAGTCAGGTGATCACAAGATGATCAGAGGTGATGCTATCAACTTGTTGCATACATTTGATGTGCCTCAGAAATTCAAAGTCATGAGTCTAATTGTGGAAACAATCAAAAGGACTGCTGCTGATCAGAAGAGATCTTGTGGGTATGCTCCACCCATTCAAGAGCTCATCAACTCAAAGATGGGCACATGCACATACCTTTTGGACAAGGATCACCTGCCCATCTACCCTGATTTTGAGGACAACACCATTGTGATGGATGAAAATGAACCATCATCTGTGCAAGCACAAGAGAAGAAAGAGAAAGCAAGGGCTGAGAAAGCTACTAAGATGCCAACTGCTAAAGAGGCATCTCAAGTGTTCCTGAAGAGCAAGCAAGATCAGCTTGGCTACTTGATTGCCTCCACCTTGAGGATTGAGAAGGGCTTGGCCACCCTGACTCAAAACCAGGAGAGCTTGGAGAGAATCATAGAGAAGAAATTCTATGATCTTGATGTCAAAGTCACTGAGATCCAGTCAGTTGTTGAGCAACTTCAGGAGGAAGTGGAGGAGAAGAAGGGCAAGTCTACTAGAGATGCATTTGCTAGAGTGCTCAGAGGACAGAGATCTGCTGCGGTGCCTGTTCCAGACACCAGAGCTACATCATCTGCACCAGCTACAGCTTCAGTGCCACCAGCTCCAGCAGCCACTCCACCATCTCCAGCTACATCGACTGATGCTTTCGTCCTTGGAGTCATCTCTACACCACCTCCTGAAGACCAAGCCTGAGAGTCGTTTAGCACTATGCATTTTGTGAACTTTTTGGTAACTTTTTGCCAAAGGGGGAGAAAAATGTATAGATCATAGGCTTCAAGAGAGAGTGTTTCTTTTGTTCTCTCTTGTTTTTGGTGGTTGAACTTCGTTATTGTTGGGGAACGTAGTAATTTCAAAAAAAATCATACGCACACGCAAGATCATGGTGATGTATAGCAACGAGAGGGGAGAGTGTTGTCCACGTACCCTCGTAGACCGAAAACAGAAGCGTTAGCACAACACAGTTGATGTAGTCGTACGTCTTCACGGCCCGACCGATCTGAAGGAAATATGCCCTAGAGGCAATAATAAAGTTATTATTTATTTCCTTATTTCATGATAAATGTTTATTATTCATGCTAGAATTGTATTAACCAGAAACATGACACATGTGTGAATACATAGACAAACATATAGTCACTAGTATGCCTCTACTTGACTAGCTCATTAATCAAAGATGGTTATGTTTTCTAACCATAGACATGTGTTGTCATTTGATTAATGGAATCACATCATTAGGAGAATGATGTGATTGACATGACCCATTCCGTTAGCCTAGCACTTGATCGTTTAGTATGTTGCTATTGCTTTCTTCATGACTTATACATGTTCCTATAACTATGAGATTATGCAACTCCCGTTTACCAGAGGAACACTTTGGGTGCTACCAAACGTCACAACGTAACTGGGTGATTATAAAGGAGTACTACAGGTGTCTCCAAAGGTACATGTTGGGTTGGCGTATTTCGAGATTAGGTTTTGTCACTCCGATTGTCGGAGAGGTATCTCTGGGCCCTCTCGGTAATGCACATCACTATAAGCCTTGCAAGCAATGTGACTAATGAGTTAGTTGCGGGATGATGCATTATGTAACGAGTAAAGAGACTTGCCGGTAACGAGATTGAACTAGGTATTGGATACCGACGATCGAATCTCGGGCAAGTAACATACCGATGACAAAGGGAACAAAGTATGTTGTTATGCGGTTTGACCGATAAAGATCTTCGTAGAATATGTAGGAGCCAATATGGGCATCCAGGTTCCGCTATTGGTTATTCACCAAGAATAGTTCTAGGTCATGTCTACATAGTTCTCGAACCCGTAGGGTCCGCACGCTTAAGGTTTCGATGACAGTTATATTATGAGTTTATGCGTTTTGATATACCGAAGGAGTTGGGAGTCCCGGATGAGATCGGGGACATGATGAGGAGTCTCGAAATGGTCGAGACGTAAAGATCGATATATTGGACGACTATATTCGGAGTTCGGAAAGGTTCCGAGTGATTCGGGTATTTTTCGGAGTACCGGAGAGTTACGGGAATTCGTCGGGGAGTATATGGGCCTTATTGGGCCATACGGGAATAGAGGAGAGAGGCCAAAAGGAAGGAGGCATGCGCCCCCCCCTCTGGTCCGAATTGGACAAGGGGCGCAGCCCCCCTTTCCTTCTTCCTCTCCCCTTCTTTCCCCTTCTCCTACTCCAACAAGGGAGGTGGAATCCTACTAGGACTAGGGAGTCCTAGTAGGACTCCACACTTGGCGCGCCCCCTCCTAGGGCCGGCCTCCTCCCCCCTTGCTCCTTTATATACGGGGGCAGGGGGGCACCCCATGACACACAAGTTGATCTACGGATCGTTCCTTAGCCGTGTGCAGTGCCCCCCTCCACCATATTCCACCTCGGTCATATCGTCGCGGAGTTTAGGCGAAGCCCTGCGCCGGTAGAGCATCATCATCGTCACCACGCCGTCGTGCTGACGGAACTCATCCCCGACACTTTGCTGGATCGGAGTCCGGGGATCGTCATCGAGCTGAACGTGTGCTGAACTCGGAGGTGCCGTACGTTCGGTACTTGGATCGGTCGGATCGTGAAGACGTACGACTACATCAACCGCGTTGTCATAACGCTTCCGCTTACGGACAACACTCTCCCCTCTCGTTGCTATGCCATCACCATGATCTTGCGTGTACGTAGGATTTTTTTTGAAATTACTACGTTACCCAACAGTGGCATCCAAGCCTAGGTTTTATGCGTTGATGTTATATGCACGAGTAGAACACAAGTGAGTTGTGGGCGATACAAGTCATACTGCTTACCAGCATGTCATACTTTGGTTCGGCGGTATTGTTGGATGAAGCGGCCCGGACCGACATTACGCGTACGCTTACGCGAGACTGGTTTTACCGCCGTGCTTTGCACACAGGTGACTAGCGGGTGTCTGTTTCTCCAACTTTAGTTGAACCGAGTGTGGCTATGCCCGGTCCTTGCGAAGGTTAAAACAGCACCAACTTGACAAACTATCGTTGTGGTTTTTGATGCGTAGGTAAGAACGGTTCTTGCTCAGCCCGTAGCAGCCACGTAAAACTTGCAACAACAAAGTAGAGGACGTCTAACTTGTTTTTGCAGGGCATGTTGTGATGTGATATGGTCAAGACGTGATGAGATATAAGTTGTTGTATGAGATGATCATGTTTTTGTTGAAGTTATCGACAACTGGCAGAAGCCCTATGGTTGTCTCTTTGTTGCATAAGATGCAAGTGCCAAATAATTGCTTTACTTTATCGCTATGCGATAGCAACAGTTGCAAGAGCAATAGTTGGCGAGACGACCATGTGACGACACATTGATGATGAAGATCATGGTGTCGTGCCGGTGACGATAGAGATCATGACAGTACTTTGGAGATGGAGATCAAAGGCGCAAGATGATCATGGACATATCATGTCACATATTTTGATTGCATATGATGTTTATCTGTTATACATCTTATTCTATTTTGTTTGACGGTAGCATTTTAAGATGATCTCTCACTAATTATCAAGAAGTGTTCTCCCTGAGTATGCACCGTTGCGAAAGTTCTTCGTGCTGAGACACCACGTGATGATCGGGTGTGATAGGCTCTACGTTCAAATACAACGAGTGCAAAACAGTTGCACACGCGGAATACTCAGGTTAAACTTGACGAGCCTAGCATATACAGATATGGCCTCGGAACACGGAGACTGAAAGGTCAAGCGTGAATCATATAGTAGATATGATCAACATATTGATGTTCACTGTTGAAACTACTCCATCTCACGTGACGATCGGACATGGTGTAGTTGATATGGATCACGTAATCACTTAGAGGATAAGAGGGATGTCTTACTAAGTGGGAGTTCTTAAGTAATATGATTAACTGAACTTAAATTTATCATGAACTTAGTCCTGGTAGTATTTTGCAAATTATGTTGTAGATCAATAGCCTGCGTTGTTGCTTTCATATGTTTATTTTGATATGTTCCTAGAGAAAATTGTGTTGAAAGATGTTAGTAGCAATGATGCGGATTGGATCCGTGATCTGAGGTTTATCCTCATTGCTGCACAGAAGAATTATGTCCTTAATGCGCCGCTAGGTGACAGACCTATTGTAGGAGCAAATGCAGACGTTATGAACGTTTGGCTAGCTCAATATGATGACTACTTGATAGTTTTGTGCACCATGCTTAACGGCTTAGAATCGGGACTTCAAAGACGTTTTGAATGTCATGGACCATATGAGATGTTCCAGGAGTTGAAGTTAATATTTCAAGCAAATACCCGAGTTGCGAGATATGAAGTCTCCAACAAGTTCTATGGCTAAAATATGGAGGAGAATCGCTCAACTAGTGAGCATGTGCTCAGATTGTCTGGGTACTACAATCGCTTGAATCAAGTGGGAGTTAATCTTCCAAATAAGATAGTGATTGACAGAATTCTCTAGTCACCATCACCAAGTTAGTAGAACTTTGTGATGAACTATAGTATGCAAGGGATGACGAAAACGATTCCCGAGCTCTTCGTGATGTTGAAATCGATGAAGGTAGAAATCAAGAAAGAGCATCAAGTGTTGATGATTGACAAGACCACTAGTTTCAAGAAAAGGGCAAAGGGATAGAAAGGGAACTTCAAGTAGAATGACAAGCAGGTTGTCACTCCCACGAAGAAGCCCAAAGCTAAACCAAAGCCTGAAACTGAGTGCTTACACTGCAAAGGAAATGGTCACTGGAAACGAAAATACCCTGAATATTTGGTGGATAAGAAGGATGGCAAACTAAACAAGGGTATATTTGATATACAGATTATTGATGTGTACCTAACTAGTGTTTATAGTAACCCCTGAGTATTTGATACTTGTTCGGTTGCGAAGATTAGTAACTCGAAACAGGAGTTACAGAATAAACAGAAACTAGTTGAGGGTGAAGTGACTATGTGTGTTGGAAGTGGTTCCAAGATTGATATGATCATCATCGCACACTCCTTTCGGGATTAGTGTTGAACCTAAATAAATGTTATTTGGCGTTTGCGTTGAGCATGAATATGATTTGATCATGTTTATTGCAATACAGTTATTCATTTAAAATCAGAGAATAATTGTTGTTCTGTTTAAATGAATAAAACCTTTGATGGTCATAGACCCAATGAAAATAGTTTGTTGGATCTCGATCATAGTGATACACATATTCATAATATTGATGCCAAAAGATGCAGAGTTGATAATGATAGTGCAACTTATTTGTGGCACTGCCATTTGGGTCATATCGGTGTAAAACGCATGAAGAAACTCCATAAAGATGGATTTTCGGAATCACTTGGTTATGAATCATTTGATGCTTGCGAACCGTGCCTTTTGGGCAAGATGACTAAAACTCCGTTCTCCGGAACAATGGAACAAGCTACTGACTTATTGGAAATAATACATACCGATGTATGCGATCCAATGAGTGTTGATGCTCGTGGCAAGTATCGTTATTTTCTGACCTTCACAAAGATGATTTGAGCAGATATGGGTATATCTACTTGATGAAACATAAGTCTAAAATAGTTGAAAAGTTCAAAGAATTTCAGAGTGAAGTGGAAAAATCATCGTAACAAGAAAAATAAAGTTTCTATGATCTGATCGTGGAGACGAATATTTGAGTTATGAGTTTGGTTTTCATTTGAAACAATGTGAAATAGTTTCGCAACTCACGCCATCTGGAACACCACAATGTAATGGTGTGTCCGAACGTCGTAACCGCACTTTATTGGATATGGTGCGATCTATGATGTCTATTATCGGTTTACCACTATCGTTTTGGGGTTATGCATTAGAGACAGCTGCATTCACGTTAAAAAGGGCACCATCAAAATCCATTGAGACGACGCCTTATGAACTGTGGTTTAGCAAGAAACCGAAGTTGTCGTTTCCTAAAGTTTGGGGCTGCGATGCTTATGTGAAAAAGTTTCAGCATGATAAGCTCAAACCCAAATCGGAGAAGTGCGTCTTCATAGAATACCCAAAGGTAACTATTGGGTACACCTTCTATCACAGATCCGAAAGCAAGTTTCGTTGCTAAGATGGATCCTTTCTAGAGAAGAAGTTTCTCTCGAAAGAAGTGAGTGGGAGGAAAGTAGAACTTGATGAGGTAATTGTACCTTCTCCCTTATTGGAAAGTAGTTCATCACAGAAATCGGTTCCAGTGATTCCTACACCAATTAGTGAGGAAGTTAATGATGATGATCATGAAACTTCAGATCAAGTTGCTACTAAACCTCGTAGGTCTTCCAGAGTAAGATCCGCACCAGAGTGGTACGGTAATCATGTTCTGGAAGTCATGTTACTAGACCATGATGAACCTATGAAATATGAGGAAGCGATGATGAGCCCAGATTCCATGAAATGGCTTGAGGCCATAAAATCTGAGATATGATCCATGTATGAGAACAAAGTATGTACTTTGATTGACTTGCTCGATGATCAGCAAGCCATGTTAAATAAATGGATCTTCAAGAGGAAGACGGACACTGATAGTAGTGTTACTATCTACAAAGCTAGAATTGTCGCAAAAGGTTTTCGACAAGTTCAAGATGTTGACTACGATGAGAGTTTTTCACTCGTATCTATGCTTAAGTCTATCTGAATCATGTTAGCAATTGCCGCATTTTATGAAATCTGGCAAATGGATAAACAAAACTGCATTCCTTAATGGTTTTCTTAAAGAAGAGTTGTATATGATGCAACCAGAAGGTTTTGTCAATCCTAAAGGTGCTAACAAATTGTGCAAGCTCCAGCGATCCATCTATGGACTGGTGCAAGCATCTCGGAGTTGGAATATATGCTTTGATGAGTTGATCAAAGCATATGGTTTTATACAGACTTTTCAAGAAGCCTGTATTTACAAGAAAGTGAGTGGGAGCTCTGTAGCATTTCTAATATTATATGTGGATGACATATTGTTAATTGGAAATGATATGGAAATTTTGGATAGCATGGAAGGATACTTGAATAAGAGTTTTTCAAAGCAAGACCTCGATGAAGCTGCTTACACATTGAGCATCAAGATCTATATAGATAGATCAAGACGCTTGATAAGAATTTTCAATGAGTACATACCTTGATAAATTTTTGAAATAGTTCAAAATGGAACAGTCAAAGAAGGAGTTCTTGCCTATGTTACAAGGTGTGAAGTTGAGTAAGACTCAAGACCCGACCATTGCAGAAAATAGAAAGAGAATGAAAAGTCATTCCCTATGCCTCAGTCATAGGTTCTATAAAGTATGCTATGCTGTGAACCGGACCTATTGTATACCTTGCTCTGTGTTTGGCAAAGGAATACAATTTTGATCTAATAAGTAGATCACTGGACATGGGTCAAGAATATCCTTAGTGAGGACTAAGGAGACGTTTCTCGATTATGGAGGTGATAAAAGAGCCCGTTTTAAAAGTTACAACGATGCAAGCTTTTACACCAATCCAGATGACTCTAAGTCTCAATCTAGATACATATTGAAAGTGGGAGCAATTAGCTAGAGTAGCTCCGTGCAGAGCATTGTGGACATAGAATATTTGCGAAGTACATACGGCTCTGAATATGACAAACCCATTTACTAAGCTTCTCTCACGAGCAAAACATGATCATACCTTAGTACTCTTTTGGGTGTTAATCACATAGCGATGTGAACTAGATTATTGACTCTAGTAAACCCTTTGGGTGTTGATTACATGATGATGTGAACTATGGGTATTAATCACATACAGATGTGAATATTGGTGTTAAATCACATAGCGATGTGAACTAGATTATTGACTCTAGTGCAAGTGGGAGACTCAAGGAAATATGCCCTAGAGGCAATAGTAAAGTTATTATTTATTTCCTTATTTCATGATAAATGTTTATTATTCATGCTAGAATTGTATTAACCAGAAACATGATACATGTGTGAATACATAGACAAACATATAGTCACTAGTATGCCTCTACATGACTAGCTCATTAATCAAAGATGGTTATGTTTCCTAACCATAGACATGTGTTGTCATTTGATTAACGGGATCACATCATTAGGAGAATGATGTGATTGACATGACCCATTCCGTTAGCCTAGCACTTGATCGTTTAGTATGTTGCTATTGCTTTCTTCATGACTTATACATGTTCCTGTAACTATGAGATTATGCAACTCCCGTTTACCGAAGGAACACTTTGGGTGCTACCAAACGTCACAACGTAACTTGGTGATTATAAAGGAGTACTACAGGTGTCTCTAAAGGTACATGTTGGGTTGGCGTATTTCGAGATTAGGTTTTGTCACTCCGATTGTCGGAGAGATATCTCTGGGCCCTCTCGGTAATGCACATTACTATAAGCCTTGCAAGCAATGTGACTAATGAGTTAGTTGCAGGATGATGCATTATGTAACGAGTAAAGAGACTTACCGGTAACGAGATTGAACTAGGTATTGGATACCGACGATCGAATCTCGGGCAAGTAACATACCGATGACAAAGGGAACAAAGTATGTTGTTATGCGGTTTGACTGATAAAGATCTTCGTAGAATATGTAGGAGCCAATATGGGCATCCAGGTTCCGCTATTGATTATTGACCAAGAATAGTTCTAGGTCATGTCTACATAGTTCTCGAACCCGTAGGGTCCGCACGCTTAAGGTTTCGATGACAGTTATATTATGAGTTTATGAGTTTTGATGTACCGAAGGAGTTCGGAGTCCCGGATGAGATCGGGGACATGACAAGGAGTCTCGAAATGGTCGAGACGTAAAGATCGATATATTGGACGACTATATTCGGAGTTCGGAAAGGTTCCGAGTGATTCGGGTATTTTTCGGAGTACCGGAGAGTTACGGGAATTCGCCGGGGAGTATATGGGCCTTATTGGGCCATACGGGAATAGAGGAGAGAGGCCAAAAGGAAGGAGGCCTGCGCCCCCCCTCTGGTCCGAATTGGACAAGGGGCGCAGCCCCCCTTTCCTTCTTCCTCTCCCCCTCTTTCCCCTTCTCCTACTCCAACAAGGGAGGTGGAATCCTACTAGGACTAGGGAGTCCTAGTAGGACTCCACACTTGGCGCGCCCCCTCCTAGGGCCGGCCTCCTCCCCCCTTGCTTCTTTATATACGTGGGCAGGGGGCACCCCATGACACACAAGTTGATCTACGGATCGTTCCTTAGCTGTCTGCGGTGCCCCCCTCCACCATATTCCACCTCGGTCATATCATCGTGGAGTTTAGGCAAAGCCCTGCGCCGGTAGAGCATCATCATCGTCACCACGCCGTCGTGCTGACGGAACTCATCCCCGACACTTTGCTAGATCGGAGTCCGGGGATCGTCATCGAGCTGAACGTGTGCTGAACTCGGAGGTGCCGTACGTTCGGTACTTGGATCGGTCGGATCGTAAAGACGTACGACTACATCAACCGCATTGTCATAACGCTTCCGCTTACGGTCTACGAGGGTACGTGGACAACACTCTCCCCTCTCGTTGCTATGCCATCACCATGATCTTGCGTGTACGTAGGATTTTTTTTGAAATTACTACGTTACCCAACATGATCAAGCACCAAAAGCACGGCACCTCCGAGTTCTTGCACACGTTCAGCTCGATGACATCCCTCGAACTCCGATCCAGCCGAGTGTCGAGGGAGAGTTCCATCATTACGATGGCGTGGTGACGATGATGATGTTCTACCAACGCAGGGCTTTGCCTAAGCACTGCTACGATATTATCGAGGTGGAATATGGTGGAGGGGGGCACCGCACATGGCTAATAGATCTCAAGGATCAATTGTTGTTGTTTCTAGAGGTGCCCCCTGCCCCCGTATATAAAGGAGCAAGGGGGAGGGGGCGGCCGGCCAGGAGGGGGCGCGCCAGGAGGAGTCCTACTCCCACCGGGAGTAGGACTCCCTCCTTTCCTTGTCCAAGTAGGAGAGGGGGAAGGAAGGGAGAGAGGGGAGGAAGGAAAGGGGGGCGCTGAGGGAGTCCTGGATAAGGGGGTATCCGGACAGCCGGACTATATACTTTGGCCGGACTATTGGACTATGAAGATACAAGATAGAAGACTTCGTCCCGTGTCCAGATGGGACTCTCCTTGGCGTGGAAGGCAAGCTTGGCGATTCGGATGTAGATCTCCTTCTATGTAAACCGACCCTGTGTAACCCTAGCCCCCTCTGGTGTCTATATAAACCGGAGGGTTTAGTCCATAGGACACAACAACAATCATACCATAGGCTAGCTTCTAGGGTTTAGACTCTCTGATCTCGTGGTAGATCAACTCTTGTAATACTCATATCATCAAGATCAATCAAGCAGGAAGTAGGGTATTACCTCCATCGAGAGGGCCCGAACCTGGGTAAACATCGTGTCCCCCGCCTCCTGTTACCATTAGTCTTAGACACACAGTTCGGGACCCCCTACCCGAGATCCGCCGGTTTTGACACCGACATTGGTGCTTTCATTGAGAGTTCCCCTGTGTCGTCGCTACAAGGCTTGTTGGCTTCTCCAACCTTCGATAACGCCGTCCTGGGTGAGACTTTTTTCCTCGGACAGATCTTCGTGTTCGGCGGCTTCGCACCGCGGGCCAACTCGCTTGGCCATCTGGAGCAGATCGATAGCTACGCCCCGGGCCATCAGGTCAGGTTTGGAAACCTAAACTACACCGCCGACATCCGCGGAGACTTGATCTTCGACGAATTCGAGCCCATGTCAGGAACGCCAAAAAATCACGACATGCATGACCTAGATCTGCAGTCGGACAGTATTCGGAACATCGCACCTGCTACAGCTCCGGACTTCGTTCCAGAGCAAGTCGTGCCTTCCGAGGACGGGTGGATGGACCCCGCCCCAAAGGCCGCACACTCATCGGCATTGGAGCCAAACACAGACTCCTCTCCTCGGGAAATTTGTACCTCCGGACCGCCGGACTCATCTCCGGTAGTATGTTCTGGACCGCGCGCACCCGTGCCCATCGAATCTAACTGGGCTCCAGTCATGGAGTTCACCGCCGCGGATATCTTTCAGCACTCACCCTTCGGAGACATGCTGAATTCATTAAGGTCTCTCTCTTTGTCAGGAGACTCCTTGCCGAACTATGTCCGGCTCGAGTGGGAAGCTGGCGACGAAGAAATTCGTTACCCACCCACCACCCACTTAATAGCTACAGTCGATGACTTGACCGACGTGCTTAACTTCGACTCCGAAGACATCAATGTTATAGACGATGATGCGGGAGAAGAACAGGAACCACCGCCCACGGGGCACTGGACTGCCACCTCTTCATATGATATATATATGGTGGATACTCCCAAAGAAACCAATGCTAACGAGGCAACGGGGGATAACCCCTCGGGGAAGAAAGCAAAACATGGGCGTCATCGGCGCCGCTCCAAGCGTCGCCACAACAGTACCGGCACTGGAGAAGAATATCCACATGATGCTGAAGAGGAATACGATCCTGATCAACCCACCTTTGAGCAAACCGAACAGGAACACGGGCAGGCTAGCCCAGACGAACAGGCGACAGACGGATACTTGGAGGACGATAACTATATGCCTCCCTCCGAAGACGAGATGAGCCACGGTGACGACGAATTCAGCATACCAGAGGATCCCATAGAGCAAGAGCGCTTCAAGCGCAGGCTTATAGCCACTGCAAGAAGCCTGAAAAAGAATAAGCAGCAGCTCCAAGCTGACCAAGATCTTCTTGCAGACAGATGGACCGAAGTCCTGGCGGCCGAGGAATACGGACTCGAACCCCCGAGCAGGGGATACCCAAAGCACAAACCGCTAGAAGAAAAGGCCGAAGGCCTAAACTTCCAGCACAAGATGAGGCTGACCGGCCACCACGTGGCCGGGATAAAACGACATATCAGGCCGGACACCAGCCCGCACCCCCACGCCGGTTCACTACGGCCCGGGGCAATACGCAAGACCTGCAAGACATATTGGAAAACAACGCAGGACAACCAAGATTGATTTACGGATCACGAGGGCGCGCCATAGCTCACGACACCGATCGTCACGCCGGATACAATACTGATAAACTCGGTCGGGCCGGACATTACCGACTAGACCTAATCGGACTACGCCGCGACATAGCCCAGCACAGAGGCGCCGCAGACCCCCTCTGCTTCACTGATGGAGTAATGGAACATGAATTCCCAGAAGGGTTTAAACCCATCAACACCGAGTCATACGATGGCACAACAGACCCCGTGGTGTGAATCAAGATTTTTCTTCTCCACATTCACATGGACCGCGGTGATGACCTACATGCCATCAAGTATCTCCCACTCAAGCTTAAAGGGCCAGCCAGACACTGGCTGAATAGCCTGCCAACAAACTTCACTGGCAGTTGGGAAAATCTCGAGGACGCATTCCTCAATAACTTCCAGGGCACCTACGTGTGACCACCGGATGCTTACGACCTAAGTCACATTACCCAACAGCCCGGAGAGTCAGCCAGGAAATTCTGGACTCGGTTCCTAACTAACAAGAACAAAATTCTCGACTGTCCGGACGCCGAGGCCCTTGCGGCCTTCAAGCATAATATCCGTGACGAGTGGCTTGCCTGACACCTCGGCCAAGAAAAACCGAAGACCATGGCGGCACTCACGACACTAATGACCCGCTTTTGCGCGGGTGAGGACAGTTGGCTGGCTCGCAGCAACACCGCGCCAGGAAACCCTGGCACTTCAGATATCCGTGACAGTAACGGAAAGCCACGGCGTAACAGACACAAGCGTCGAAACAATGGCGACAATGTTGAGGATACGACAATCAATGCCGGATTCAGCAACTCCAAATCCGGTCAGCGAAAGAAGCCGTTCAAAAGAAAAAATCCGGGATCGTCCAGTCTGGACCGCATACTCGGCCGCTCGTGCCAGATTCACGGCACCCTCGATAAACCAGCCAATCACACTAACAGAGATTGTTGGGTGTTCAAACAGGATGGCAAGATAAATGCCGATAACAAGGACAAGGGGCTGCACAACGATGATGACGAGGAGCCCCGGCATCCGAACACTGGAGGGCAGAAGAAATTTCCTCCCCAGGTAAAAATGGTGAACATGATCTATGCCACTCACATCCCCAAACGGGAGCGAAAGCGTGCACTCAGGGACGTCTATGCGATGGAGCCCATCGCCCCAAAATTCAACCCATGGTCATCCTGCCCGATCACCTTTGATCGTAGGGACCATCCCACCAGCATCCGTCACGGCGGCTCAGCCGCATTGGTCCTTGACCCAATCATCGACGGATTCCACCTCATGCGAGTTTGTCACGGATCAAACCCACAAAAACCCACAGTGCGGAAAATGGGTATCGGTCCGTCACGGATCAAATCCACAAAAACTACCTTCAAAGGTGTAATTCCAGGGGTAGAGGCCCGCTGCACGGGCTCAATAACACTGGAAGTGGTCTTCAGATCTCCGGATAACTTCCGAAGCGAGGAGTTAATCTTCGATATCGTCCCTTTACGTAGTGGCTACCATGCACTACTTGGACGAATCGCGTTTGCTCGATTCAATGCGGTACCACACTATGCATACCTCAAGCTCAAAATGCCAGGACCTCGCGGGGTCATAACAGTCAATGGAAATACAGACTGCTCCCTCCGTACGGAAGAGCACACTGTAGCCCTCACGGCGGAAGTACAAAGCAGCCTCCTCCGACAAACAACCAATCCGGCAAACCCGAACACCGTCAAGCGAGTCCGGAGCACCCCGCAACAGGACTGCCAGGCACGCCAGGAGCTCGATTAGCAATCCGGCCTCCACCCCAGCCCCATTCAGGCGGCGTTTGTGCCACGCGTATATAAATATGCGCTCAAGATACCATGGGCATAGGTGGAGGCGAGACGACAATGCGGCCGGAGTGCGGTTCAGCCGCCATGCGGCCTGCATACCATTTTCTTCTTTCTTCTTTTTTAGGACCCCACTTTCGGGCAGCCCCTTCAGAGAGATCGGATAACCGGACTCATTACAGAGGGGACACCAAGGAGGCAAAAGGCTTTGCACACAAGGGAATACTCAGGTGGTCTTCTTCAATGATCATTATACCTATTCTTACATACCCACATGTTGCCTGCCCTTGGATAGGACATGTCAAATAGTCCTATTTCTTTCTGCTCAATGCATTAATTGTATACCTACGCCTTGCCGCATTTTCCAAATAAATTGGAAGCAGTACACATCGTCAGTTTTTTATTACTATCTTCATATTTTCCGTTGAGTATTTATTCAATATTGCATCCGTACATTCTGGTACACTCAGTTTGCCAGGGGCTTCTTATGTAACCCCATAATATGGCAAGAAAAGTCCGAACACTTTCGGCAGTGCGGCACCCCGAACTTATAGCATTATATACATCAGCTCCTAATCATGTCTTGGGTCAATAGTTGGGTTAGCCTGGATCCCTTGTTTTGGTACCTTACGTTCCGTTATATCGGCTAAGGTAGCGCAGGGAGAACTACTGTGATTGTGTCCCGGTTCTTTTGGACGAGCACCTCAGTAGAGAAAGCCAAAAACTGACCGTCATGATGCAGCGAGAGCTGGTCGTTGTTTGCGAGGTACTAAATCCCTAAAGATTTTTTTTCGGCTTAAGGCGAGGAATCGGCCTTGCCCGATTTAGGCGTGTATAATGCCCCAGTTCGGCCTTCCGAATACTAGGGGCTTCGCTGAAATTTAAAATTATAGACTTCTATGGCCAAGTGAGAGTTATAAAGCCGAATAGTCTGATTGCCTCGTTCGCTGCGCTAAACACCTCCTTAAAGGACCAAGTATTTGGAAAAAGAGTGTTTGGGTTTTCCACGAACACCCCAGTACTAGTTACAAGGGGGCGGAAGCCGACGACTGGCCTACTTTCAGATTTTGATAAATGGCCGCAGAGAAGGTAATATTTTAAATCAAACAAAGCATTATATAGCGCAACCAAACTCGTCCTTATATTACACAGACGACATGAGTACATTTACTCGAAAATTATGTTCTTAGGACATTCATTTGCCACAAGCCGAGCACCTTTCATAACGCCATCATAATACTTTTTGGGGTAGCGATGCTCCTTGCCCTTCGGGGGTCCATCCTTCACGAGCTTCTCAGCATCCAGTTTGGCCCAATGCATATTCGCGCGGGCAAGGGCCCGTCGGGCACCCTCAATACATACGGATTGCTTGATAACTTCTAGCCGTGGACAGGCATGCACCATCCGCTTCACCAAGCCAAAGTAGCTGTCGGGCAGGGGCTTGCCAGGCCACATCCAGACTATGAGGTCCTTCATGGCCTGTTCGGCCGCATTGTGGAGTTCGACCAGCTGCTTCAGTTGGTCACTTAGAGGCATCGGGTGTTCGGCACCAGTATATTGGGACCAGAACAGCTTCTCCGTGGAGCTCCCCTCTTCAGCGTGATAGAACTCCGTGGCATCCAGAACACTGCGTGGCAGATCTACGAATGCACCTGGAGAGCTCCGGATTCTTGTAAGTAAAAGAAATGACTCCTCCACATGCTTGCTTTGCATAAAGAATGCCTTACCCTCCGCTATCTTCTTGGCCGCCTGGATTTCCCGGAGGGCCTTTTGGGCCTCGGCCTTGGCGTCGGCCGCGCTCTGGAGGGCCTTCGCAAGCTCAGATGCTTGCGTCTTGTAGTCACGCTCCAGGGAGTCGAACTTCTTGCTGAGATCCTGGAGCTCTTGTTGTACCTCTCCCACCCAAGCATCTTGCTTCTCGCGCTCGGTGCGCTCCATATCCGCCTTGGCTTCGGCTGCGGACGGTGTTTCCTTCAGGGCCGCCACTTCAGCCGCGGTCCCTATCAAAAGCCATGATGCTTTTTGTTAGCATCACCAACTTTTTATCCTCTATACGATATATGGACAGGGTTTCACTTACCTTTGTTTTCCTCGAGCTGCTTCTTCACGAGGCCGAGCTCTTCTTCGGCCTGCCCCAGTTCGCGCTTGAGTCTGGTAACCTCAGCCGTACGCGCAACGGCGGTTAGCAGCAGTGCATGTTTGTTCATACAGACAAGTACTATTAGCTTCCTGTGGTTTTTTAGTTGACCCTCCATTTGGCTTTCCTTTCCGAACACCAACCAGAGTATCAGGGCTACTGTCTATTGGGTGATCTTTCCTCACACTTTTTTACTTACCTTGAAGCCTGTTAGCAGGCTAGTGTAGGCTTCAGTCAATCCGCTTTTGGCAAGCCGAACATTCTCAATCACTGTACCCATAAGCGTACGGTGTTTATCGTCGATGGAAGCACCTCGAAGGACTTCCAACAAATTATCCGATGCCTCCAGCTGGGCGGAGGTCATCGGCACGGCCGGCTCGCCCTCCTTCACGACGGACTGCTTACTGGAGCCCGGAACCTTTGTAGGCTCCGGCACAGTAACCGGCTGGGAGCCAGACTTGTTGTGGCTCCCGTCAGCATAACCCATGGGGGTCTCACCCCCCATGTGTCCTGCGCCTCGGATTTGGCCTTGGGGCCTCTCCGAAACCATCGCCTCCTGCTCTGGTATCCTTCGGTACAACACCTCAGTGTCATCCGCAGGTCGCGGGGAGGTGGCCGTCGGGAGTAAATTCATCTCTGACTCGTCTAGAGACTCCCCCGAAGTGGACACCGCGAGAGTGGACCCGGCCGGACTGCATACACGTGTTTAGCGTCATTACAAACTATGAAGTAAAAGTCACATGAAAAAATATTATGGAATGTGGATACTTATGACCTCGCCCAGGGCTTGTCCCTGGGCAGCCACTCCTCGTCGCCATAGGCAGCGGTTGAGGAGTGTTCGGGAAGGGATGCTTTTGCCTTCTTCGGCATCCTGGCCTCCCCCGATGGGGCGGCCTTCCTTTTCTTCTCCTCCCTAGTGCGGGGAGGGGGAATTTCTTCATGTTTTCCCCTGTCTTCGGGGGGGGGGGGGATCTTCCTCATCATCTTCGGATGACGATTCTATCACGACCTTGCGCCGGAGACCTTTTCTGGTCCCCACGGCCACCTTCTTGGACCCTTCGGCCCCTCAGTTGAGGCGGCCTTCCTCTTTCTCTCCTCCCCTTCGTGGGAGGAGTGCGCCTCGTCATCTTCTGGCGAGGCGTCTGGTGCGGCCTCACGCCGGAGACCCTTCCGGGCCCCCGCGACCTTCTTTTCGGCCTTTTTCTCTGGCACCTTGTAAGGTGTCGGAACCAGCATCTCCGCCAGGAGTGCGTCTATTGGGTCCTCAGGCAATGGAGCTAGGCAATTGATCCGCTCCGCCATCTCCACCCAATCATGTTCAGTCAGCATGGTGACTTAAGAATCCTCCCGCGAAAGTACTAGAGAGGAACATCTTGCAACAATCAAAGGACTTACCGGACTGGCGAGGCGCTTTGCGCTGAGCCCATGGTCCTTGGAAAGGGGAGGAGGAACTTCACCGGTCTTGAACAGCACCTTCCAGATTTCTTTGTGCGTTGTGTCGAAGAGCTCTAGCAACATCTAGTGTTCGGCCGGGTCGAACTCCCACATATCAAATGCCCGTCTTTGACACGGGAGAATCCGGCGAATGAGCATGACCTGGACCATGTTGACAAGCTTGATCTTCTTGTGCCTCATACTTCTGATGCAGGTCATGAGTCTGGTCAGCTTCGTGGGTTCGGCCCAGGCCAGGCCCTTCTTCTCCCAAGAAGTGAGCCGCATGGGGATTCCGGATCTGAATTTGGGGGCCGCCACCCAGTTGGTGTCACACGGCTCGGTGATGTAGAACCACCCTGATTGCCACCCCTTTACGGTCTCCATGAAGGAGGCATCAAGCTATGTGACATTGGGCATCTTGCCGACCATGGCGCCTCCGCACTCCACCTATTGGCCGCTCACGATCTTCGGCTTCACGCAAAATATTTTCAACCACAGGCCGAAGTGAGGATTGATGCGGCGGAAGGCCTCGCACACGATGATGAACGCCGAGATGTTGAGGATGAAATTTGGGGCCAGATCGTGAAAATCTAGCCCGTAGTAGTACATGAGCCCGCAGACAAACGGGTGGAGTAGAAATCCTAGTCCACGGTTGAAATGAGGGAGAAATACTACTCTCTCCCAAGACTTCGGAGTGGGGGTAATCTGTCTCTCTGCTGGAAGCCTGTGCGCGATACTCTCGGCCAGGTATCCGGCCTCCCAAAGCTTGGTGATGTTCTCCTCTGTGACCGAGGAGGCCATCCACTTGCCTCCCGCTCCGGACATGTTGCGGTACTTTGGAGAAGGTGAGAACTTGGGCGCTGGAGCTCGAGGGTGCGAGAACGGATGAGCAAAGGACGAAGAAGGCGTGGGTGAAAACGGGAGATCTCTGCCCCATTATAAAGGCAATGTAGAATGTGCGCCTCCCCACTTGCCTCTCGAAAACTCTTATTTTTTCAAGCGCCTCGATTAATGGTGCTGGTTGGGTTACCCATACCCGTATTGATGGAGATCCCATGAAAAGGGGACATGATCTCTGCTTTGACAAGACGTGCCAAAGAAACTGCCTCGCGAGGCGTGCGGAAGCAGGTTGTAGAAAATGGTTCGAATAATTACCGACCGTGGCGTGATGTTACACTACGAAGGGTTGTCAGCAGATCAGATTCGTGGATTACTATTCTCTCAACGGTGGTATATGGAATTTGTCTTGTTGTGCCGGACACGGTCCTTGTGTTCGGAGCTTATCTTGGAGTGCCCTAGAAGCTAGCCTTGTGTTCGTCATGGATCAGGACACAGTGTGCAAAATGGGTATCGGTCCGTCACGGATCAAACCCACAAAAACTACCTTCAAAGGTGTAATTCCAGGGGTAGAGGCCCGCTGCATGGGCTCAATAACACTGGAAGTGGTCTTCGGATCTCCGGATAACTTCTGAAGCGAGGAGTTAATCTTTGATATCGTCCCTTTCCGTAGTGGCTACCATGCACTACTTGGACGGACCGCGTTCGCTCGATTCAATGCGGTACCACACTATGCATACCTCAAGCTCAAAATGCCAGGACCTCGCGGGGTCATAATAGTCAATGGAAATACAGACCACTCCCTCCGTACAGAAGAGCACACTGCGGCCCTCGCGGCGGAAGTACAAAGCAGCCTCCTCCGACAAACAACCAATCCGGCAAACCAGAACACCGTCAAGCGAGTCCGGAGCACCCCGCAACAGGACCGTCAGGCACGCCAGGAGCTCGATTAGCAATCCGGCCTCCACCCCAGCCCCATTCAGGCGGCGTTCGTGCCACGTGTACATAAATACACGCTCAAGATACCATGGGCATAGGTGGAGGCGAGACGACAATGCGGCCGGAGTGCGGTTCAGCCGCCATGCGGCCCGCATACCATGCGGCCAACAATCATACCATAGGCTAGCTTCTAGGGTTTAGCCTCTCTGATCTCGTGGTAGATCAACTCTTGTAATACTCATATTATCAAGATCAATCAAGCAGGAAGTAGGGTATTACCTCCATCAAGAGGGCCCGAACCTGGGTAAACATTGTGTCCCCCGCCTCCTGTTACCATTAGTCTTAGACGCACAGTTCAGAACCCCCTACCCGAGATCCGCCGGTTTTGACACCGACAGGCGCCCCCCCCTCCTTGTCCTATTCGGACTAGATGGGGAGGGGGCGCGCGGCCTGCCCTGGCCGCCCCTCCTCTTCTCCACCTTGGGCCCATGAGGCCCATTAACCCCCCGCGGGGTTCCGGTAACCCCCCGGTACTCCGGTATATATCCGATAACCCCCGGAACCATTCCGGTGTCCGAATATAGTCGTCCAATATATCAATCTTCATGGCTCGACCATTTTGAGACTCCTCGTCATGTCCGTGATCACATCCGGGACTCTGGACCATCTTCGGTACATCAAAATACATGAACTCATAATATAACTGTCATCTAACTTTAAGCGTGCGGACCCTACGGGTTCAAGAACTTATGTAGACATGACCGAGACACATTTCCGGTCAATAACCAATAGCGGAACCTGGATGCTCATATGGGCTCCTACATATTCTATGAAGATCTTTATCGGTCAAACCGCATGACTACATACGTTGTTCCTTTTGTCATCGGTATGTTACTTGCCCGAGATTTGATCGTCGGTATATCAATACCTAGTTCAATATCGTCACCAGCAAGTCTCTTTACTCGTTATGTAATGCATCATTTCATAACTAACTCATTAGCTACATTGCTTGCAAGGCTTATAGTGATGTGCATTAGCGAGAGGGCCCAGAGATACCTCTCCGACAATCGGAGTGACAAAACCTAATCTCGAAATACGCCAACTCAACATGTACCTTTGGAGACACCTGTAGAGCTCCTTTATAATCACCCAGTTACGTTGTGATGTTTGGTAGCACACAAACTGTTCCTCCGGTAAACGGGAGTTGCATAATCTCGTAGTTGTAGGAACATGTATAAGTCATGGAGAAAGCAATAACAACATACTAAATGATCAAGTGCTAAGCTAACGGAAAGGGTCAAGTCAATCACATCATTCTCCTAATGATGTGATCCCATTAATCAAATGACAACTCATGTCTATGGTTAGGAAACACAACCATCTTTGATTAACGAGCTAGTCAAGTAGAGGCATACTAGTGATATTATGTTTATATATGTATTCACACATGTATTATGTTTTCGGTTAATACAATTCTAGCATAAATAATAAACATTTATCATGATATAAGGAAATAAATAATAACTTTATTATTGCCTCTAGGGCATATTTCCTTCGGTCTCCCACTTGCACTAGAGTCAATAATCTAGATTACACAGTAATGATTCTAACAACCATGGAGGCTTGGTGCTGATCATGTTTTGCTCGTGGAAGGGGCTTAGTCAACGGGTCTGCAACATTCAGATCCGTATGTATCTAGCAAATCTCTATGTCTCCCACCTGGACTTCGTCCCGGATGGAATTGAAGCGTCTCTTGATGTGCTTGGTCATTTTGTGAAATCTAGATTCCTTTGCCAAGGCAATTGCACCAGTATTGTCACAGAAGATCTTCATTGGTCCCGATGTACTAGGTATGACACCTAGATCGGATATGAACTCCTTCATCCAGACTCCTTTATTTGCTGCTTCCAAAGCAGTTATGTACTCCGCTTCGCATGTAGATCCTGCCACGACGCTTTGTTTAGAACTGCACCAACTGACAGCTCCACCGTTCAATATAAACACGTATCCGGTTGGCAATTTAGAATCGTCCGGATCAGTGTCAAAGCTTGCATCGACGTAACCATTTACGACTAGCTCTTTGTCACCTCCATAAACGAGAAACATATCCTTAGTCCTCTTCAGGTATTTCAGGATATTCTTGACCGCTGTCTAGTGATCCACTCCTGGATTACTTTGGTACCTCCCTGCTAAACTTATTGCTAAGCATACATCAGGTCTGGTACACATCATTGCATACATGATAGAGCCTATGGCTGAAGCATAGGGAACATCTTTCATTTTCTCTCTATCTTCTGTTGTGGTCAGGCATTGAGTCTGACTCAACTTCACACCTTGTAATATAGGCAAGAACCCTTTCTTTGCTTGATCCATTTTGAACCTTTTCAAAACTTTATCAAGGTATGTTCTTTGTGAAAGTCCAATTAAGCGTCTTGATCTATCTCTATAGATCTTGATGCCTAATATGTAAGCAGCTTCACTGAGGTCTTTCATTGAAAAACTTTTATTCAAGTATCCTTTTATGCTATCCAAAAATTCTATATCATTTCCAATTAACAATATGTCGTCTACAAATAATATCAGAAATGCTATAGAGCTCCCACTCACTTTCTTGTAAATACAGGCTTCTCCAAAAGTCTGTATAAAACCATATACTTTGATCACACTATCAAAGCATTTATTCCAACTCCGAGAGGCTTGCACCAGTCCATAAATGGATCGCTGGAGCTTGCACACTTTGTTAACACCTTTTGGATCGACAAAACCTTCAGGTTGTATCATATACAACTCTTCTTCTAGAAATCCATTCAGGAATGCAGTTTTGACATCCATTTGCCATATTTCATAATCATAAAATGCGGCAATTGCTAACATGATTCGGACAGACTTAAAGATCGCTACGGGTGAGAAAGTCTCATCATAGTCAACCCCTTGAACTTGTCGAAAACCTTTCGCAACAAGTCGAGCTTTGTAGATAGTAATATTACCATCAGCGTCATTCTTCTTCTTGAAGATCCATTTATTCTCGATGGCTTGCCGATCATCGGGCAAGTCAACCAAAGTCCATACTTTGTTCTCATACATGGATCCCATCTCAGATTTCATGGCCTCAAGCCATTTTGCGGAATCTGGGCTCATCATCGCTTCCTCATAGTTCGTAGGTTCGCCATGGTCAAGTAACATGACCTCCAGAATAGGATTACCGTACCACTCTGGTGCGGATCTTACTCTGGTTGACCTACGAGGTTCAGTAGTAACTTGATCTAAAGTTTCATGATCAATATCATTAGCTTCATCACTAATTGGTGTAGTTGTCACAGGTACCGGTTTCTATGATGAACTACTTTCCAATAAGGGAGCAGGTACAGTTACCTCATCAAGTTCTTTTTCCTCCCACTCACTTCTTTCAAAAGAAATTCCTTCTCTAGAAAGGATCCGAATTTAGCAATAAAGTCTTGCCTTCAGATCTGTGATAGAAGGTGTACCCAATAGTCTCCTTTGGGTATCATATGAAGACACATTTCTCCGATTTGGGTTCAAGCTTATCTGGTTGAAGTTTCTTCACATAAGCATTGCAACCCCAAACTTTAAGAAACGGCAACTTTGGTTTCTTGCCAAATCACAGTTCATAAGGCATCGTCTCAATGGATTTTGATGGTGCCCTATTTAACGTGAATGCTGCCGTCTCTAAAGCATAACCCCAAAACTATAGCGGTAAATCAGTACGAGACATCATAGATCGCACCATATCTAGTAAAGTACGATTACGATGTTCGGACACACCATTACGTTGTGGTGTTCCGGGTGGCGTGAGTTGCGAAACTATTCCGCATTGTTTCAAATGTAAACCAAATTTGTAACTCAAATATTCTCCTCCACGATCAGATCGTAGAAACTTTACTTTCTTGTTATGATGATTTTCCACTTCACTCTGAAATTCTTTGAACTTTTCAAATGTTTCAGACTTATGTTTCATTAAGTAGATATACCCATATCTGCTTAAATCATCTGTCAAGATGAGAAAATAATGATACCCGCCGCAAGCCTCAATGTTCATTGGACCACATACATCAGTATGTATGATTTCCAACAAATCTGTTGCCCGCTCCGTAGTTCCGGAGAACGGCGTTTTAGTCATCTTGCCCATGAGGCACGGTTCGCAAGTACCAAGTGATTCATAATCAAGTGATTCCAGAAGTCCATCAGTATGGAGTTTCTTCATGCGCTTTACACCAATATGAACCAAACGGTGGTGCCACAAATAATTTGCACTATCATTATCAACTCTGCATCTTTTGGTTTCAACATTATGAATATGTGTATCACTACTATCGAGATTTAGTAAACATAGACCACTCTTCAAGGGTGCATGACCATAAAAGATATTAGTCATATAAATAGAACAACCATTATTCTCTGATTTAAATGAATAACCGTCTCACATGAAACAAGATCCAGATATAATGTTCATGCTTAACGCTAGCACCAAATAACAATTATTTAGGTCTAAAACTAATCCCGAAGGTATATGTAGAGGTAGCGTGCTGACCACGATCACATTGACTTTGGAACCATTTACCACGAGCATCGTCACCTCGTCCTTAGCCAATCTTCGCTTAATCCGTAGTCCCTGTTTCGAGTTGCAAATATTAGCAACAGAACCAGTATCAAATACCCAGGTGCTACTATGAGCATTAGTAAGGTACACATCAATAACATGTATATCACATATACCTTTGTTCACCTTGCCATCCTTCTTATCCGCCAAATACTTGGGGCAGTTCCGCTTCCAATGACCAGTCTGTTTGTAGTAGAAGCACTCAGTCTCAGGCTTAGGTCCAGATTTGGGTTTCTTCTCTTGAGCAGCAACTTGTTTGCCGTTCTTCTTGAAGTTCCCCTCCTTTATCCCTTTACCCTTTTTCTTGAAACTGGTGGTCTTATTGACCATCAACACTTGATGCTCCTTTTTTGATTTCTACCTCCGCAGCTTTTAGCATTGCGAAGAGCTCGAGAATAGTCTTGTCCATCCCTTGCATATTATAGTTCATCACGAAGCTCTTGTAGCTTGGTGGCAGCGATTGAAGAATTCTGTCAATGACACTATCATCAGGAAGATTAACTCCCAGTTGAATCAAGTGATTATTATACCCAGACATTTTGAGTATATGTTCACTGACAGAACTATTCTCTTCCATCTTGCAGCTACAGAACTTATTGGAGACTTCATATCTCTCAATTAGGGCATTTGCTTGAAATATTAACTTCAACTCCTGGAACATCTCATATGCTCCATGACGTTCAAAACATCGTTGAAGTCCCGGTTCTAAGCCGTAAAGTATGGCACACTGAACTATCGAGTAGTCATCAGCTTTGCTCTACCAGACGTTCTTAACGTCGTCAGTTGCATCTGCAGCAGGCCTGGCACCCAACGGTGCTTCCAGGACGTAATTCTTCTATGCAGCAATGAGGATAATCCTCAAGTTATGGACCCAGTCCGTGTAATTGCTACCATCATCTTTCAACTTAGCTTTCTCAAGGAACGCATTAAAATTCAACGGAACAACAGCACGAGCCATCTATCTACAACAAATATAGACAAGCAAAATACTATCAGGTACTAAGTTCATGATAAATTTAAGTTCAACTAATCATATTACTTAAGAACTCCCACTTAGATAGACATCCCTCTAATCATCTAAGTGATGACGTGATCCAAATCAATTAAACCATGTTCGATCATCACGTGACATGGAGTAGTTTTCAATGGTGAACATCACTATGTTGATCATATCTACCATATGATTCACGCTCGACCTTTCGGTCTCAGTGTTCCGAGGCCATATCTATATATGCTAGGCTCGCCAAGTTTAACCTGAGTATTCCACGTGTGCAACTGTTTTGCACCCGTTGTACTTGAACGTAGAGCTTATCACACCCGATCATCACGTGGTGTCTCAGCACGAAGAACTTTCGCAACGGTGCATACTCAGGGAGAACACTTATACCTTGAAATTTAGTGAGAGATCATCTTATAATGCTACCATCAATCAAAGCAAAATGAGATGCATAAAGGATAAACATCACATGCAATCAATATAAGTGATATGATATGCCCATCATCATCTTGTGCTTGTGATCACCATCTCCGAAGCACAGTCATGATCACCATCGTCACTGGCGCGACACCTTGATCTTCATCGTAGCATCATTGTCGTTTCGCCACCTATTGCTTCTACGACTATCGCTACCGCTTAGTGATAAACTAAAGCAATTACAGGGCGATTGCATTGCATACAATAAAGCGACAATCATATGGCTCCTGCCAGTTGCCGATAACTCGGTTACAAAACATGATCATCTCAAACAATAAAATATAGCATCACGTCCTAACCATATCACATCACAACATGCCCTGCAAAAATAAGTTAGACGTCCTCTACTTTGTTGTTGCAAGTTTTAAGTGGCTGCTACGGGCTGAGCAAGAACCGTTCTTACCTACGCATCAAAACCACAACGATAGTTTGTCAAGTTAGTGTTGTTTTAACCTTCTCAAGGACTGGGCGTAGCCACACTCGGTTCAACTAAAGTTGGAGAAACTTACACCCACCAGCCACCTATGTGCAAAGCACGTCGGTGGAACCAGTCTCGCGTAAGCGTACGCGTAATGTCGGTCCGGGCCGCTTCATCCAACAATAGCGTCGAACCAAAGTATGACATGCTGGTAAGCAGTATGACTTGTATCGCCCACAACTCACTTGTGTTCTACTCGTGCATATAACATCTACGCATAAAACCTGGCTCGGATGCCACTTTTGGGGAACGTAGTAATTTCAAAAAATTTCCTACGCACACGCAAGATCATGGTGATGTATAGCAACGAGAGGGGAGAGTGTTGTCCACGTACCCTCGTAGACCAAAAATGGAAGCGTTATCACAACGCGGTTGATGTAGTCGTACGTCTTCACGGCCCGACCGATCAAGCACCGAAAGCACGGCACCTCCGAGTTCTTGCACACTTTCAGCTTGATGACGTCCCTCGAACTCCGATCCAGCCGAGTGTCGAGGGACAGCTCCGTCAGCACGACGGTGTGGTGATGATGATGATGTTCTACCGACGCAGGGCTTCGCTTAAGCACTGCTACGATATTATCGAGGTGGAATATGGTGGAGGGGGGCACCGCACACGGCTAATAGATCTCAAGGATCAATTGTTGTTGTTTCTAGAGGTGCCCCCCTGCCCCGTATATAAAGGAGCAAGGGGGGGCGGCCGGCCAGGAGGGGGCGCGCCAGGAGGAGTCCTACTCCCACCGGGAGTAGGAGTCCCTCCTTTCCTTGTCCAAGTAGGAGAGGGGGAAGGAAGGGAGAGAGGGGAGGAAGGAAAGGGGGCGCCGCCCCCCTCCTTGTCCTATTCGGACTAGAGGGGGAGGGGGCACGCGGCCTGCCCTGGCCGCCCCTCCTCTTCTCCACTTTGGGCCCATGAGGCCCATTAACCCCCCCCCCCGGGGGTTCCGGTAACCCCCCGGTACTCTGGTATATATCCGATAACCTCCGAAACCATTCCGGTGTCCGAATATAGTTCACCAATATATCAATATTCATGTCTCGACCATTTCGAGACTCCTCGTCATGTCTGTGATCACATACGGGACTCCGAACTATCTTCGGTATATCAAAATACATGAACTCATAATCTAACTGTCATCTAACTTTAAGCATGCGGCCCTATGGGTTCGAGAACTTATGTAGACATGACCGAGACACGTTTTCGGTCAATAACCAATAGCGGAACCTGGATGCTCATGTTGGCTCCTACATATTCTATGAAGATCTTTATCGGTCAACCGCCATAACAACATACGTTCTTCTCTTTGTCATCGGTATGTTACTTGCCCGAGATTTGATCGTCGGTATCTCAATACCTAGTTCAATATCGTTACCGACAAGTCTCTTTACTCGTTACGTAATGCATCATTCCGTAACTAACTCATTAACTACATTGCTTGCAAGGCTTATAGTGATCTGCATTACCGAGAGAGCCCAGAGATACCTCTCCGACAATCGGAGTGACAAAACCTAATCTCAAAATACGCCAACTCAACATGTACCTTTGGAGACACCTATAGAGCTCCTTTTATAATCACCCAGTTACGTTGTGATGTTTGGTAGCACACAAAGTGTTCCTCCGGTAAACGGGAGTTGCATAATCTCATAGTTGTAGGAACATGTATAAGTCATGGAGAAAGCAATAGCAACATACTAAATGATCAAGTGCTAAGCTAACGGAATGGGTCAAGTCAATCACATCATTCTCCTAATGATGTGATCCCGTAAATCAAATGACAACTCATGTCTATGGTTAGGAAACACAACCATCTTTGATTAACGAGCTAGTCAAGTAGAGGCATACTAGTGACATTATGTTTGTCTATGTATTCACACATGTATTATGTTTCCGGTTAATACAATTCTAGCATGAATAATAAACATTTATCATGATATAAGGAAATAAATAATAACTTTATTATTGCCTCTAGGGCATATTTCCTTCAGTTATTTGTGTGATCGCTTGATACATTATGCCTTTTGTGAGATACTTCAATGATCATGTGTTTGATCATATGCTATGCTACATTAATGCTTGTTGAATGATATTATCTCTTATATTCTCATATGATCATTCACTTTGCTTGGTGATGAGTGCATGTGTTTAATTATTATCATTTTGAGCGCTCCACCAAGATGTATGTGACATGGAAGAGTAACCCATGATCCCAACTCATTGTGCATTTGCAGTCCAAAGCAAATTTTAAATAATGCACAAATTTAGGGGGAGCTCTTGCTTTTCAGATACTTCTCAAAGCGAAAATGTTTTTTCAATCTTATTATCATTTGTCAAAGCTTTGATCTATATGTTGTCATCAATTAGCAAAAGGGGGAGATCGAAGGTGCAACTATCCCTGGGTGGTTTTGGTAATTCCCAACAACATATAGCTCATTGAGCTAATGCTATTTCAAGATAAATATTTCAGGAAAGCTCAATGATTGGCATGGCATGGATGAGGAAAGTGGATCCCTCAAAATGCTAAGGACAAAAGGATTGGCTCAAGCTCAAAGCACAAGACTCTACATTTTCTATTTTAGTGATCCAAGATCACATTGAGTCTATAGGAAAAGCCAATACTATCAAGGAGGCATGAGGTATTGCTTAATGAGTTTCTTGCTCAAAATGCTTAGTGATATGCTCCAAAGCCCTCAACTACTTTCTCACATCCACATATGACCCAAACCAAAAGTCAAACTCGGCCCCACCGATTCTTTTTATCCGGCGCCACCGAGTTCAGATGTCATAGCCACTGCCACAAACCCTAGTCTTTTCGGTCTCACCGATAGGGATCTCGGTCTCATCGAGATGGAATTGTAATCTCTCTATTTTCCTTCATAACGTTTCGGTCCAACCGAGATGAGCTATCAGTCCCACCGAGATTGCAATATAAACTCTTTGTTTCCCTTTCCTAATGTTTCGGTCTCACCGAGATGAGCGAATCGGTCCCACCGAGTTTTCCTGACCAACTCTCTGGTTAGCTTATTACCAAAATCGGTCCCACCGAGTTTGTGTAATCGGTCTCACCGAGATTACGTTATGCCCTAACCCTAACCACATCGGTCCCACCGAGTTGACATGTCGGTCCCACCGAAAATCCTAACGGTCACATTATTTGCTAAATCGGTCCGACCGAATTTCACAATTCGGTCCCACCGAGATTGGTAAGTTGTGTGTAACGGTTAGATTTTGTGTGGAGGCTATATATACCCCTCCACCCATTCTTCATTCGTGGAGAGAGCCATCAGAACATGCCTACACTTCCAACTTACATTTTCTGAGAGAGAACCACCTACACTTCTGTTGAGGTCAAGATATTCCATTCCTACCATATGAATCTTGATCTCTAGTCTTCCCCAAGTTGCTTTCCACTCAAATCTTCTTTCCACCAAATCCAAATCCTGTGAGAGATAGTTGAGTGTTGGGGAGACTATCATTTGAAGCACAAGAGCAAGGAGTTCATCATCAACACACCATTTGTTACTTCTTGGAGAGTGGTGTCTCTTAGATTGGCTAGGTGTCACTTGGGAGTCTCCGACAAGATTGTGGAGTTGAACCAAGGAGTTTGTATGTGCAAGGAGATCGCCTACTTCGTGAAGATCTACCCTAGTGAGGCAAGTCCTTCATGGGCGACGACCATGGTGGGATAGACAAGGTTGCTTCTTCGTGGACCCTTCGTGGGTGGAGCCCTCGTGGACTCGTGCAGCCGTTACCCTTCGTGGGTTGAAGTCTCCATCAACGTGGATGTACGATAGCACCACCTATCGGAACCATGACAAAAACATCTGTGTCTCCAATTGTGTTTGCCTTCTCAAACTCCTTCCTTTTACCTTCATATGCAATTGTTTTACATTCTGCTGCTATACTCTTAGAATTGCATGTGTAGGTTGATTGCTTGACTTGTGCTAAGTTGCTAAAATCTGCCAAGAACTAAAATTGGCAAAAGGCTAGATTTTTACTTGGTCAAGTAGTCTAATCACCCCCCGCCCCCTCTAGACATACTTTCGATCCTACAGTCACCCATCCTGAAACTACTCCAAGCTTAGCATGCTTAACTTTGGAGTTTTGTCTGAATGGGCTCCCGGAAAAGAAGGAATTCCTTATTGATATGAGTAGTCTATCATCCCTAATAAGCCAGGCTATCACATACACCCCCACTCAGAGGAACCGACGTCCTTGTCGGGCCACAGGAACGTTCCCTCTTGGCACATACGTCTGTGCATCCAGTCCAGTACATGTGCCATGCCATGTGCCACGACGGGTCACAAACATCATGTACAACATGACCGCGTACCTGTCCGCAAACATCCGTGTAACCGTGAGGATCGGCTCTGATAACAACTTGTAACGCCCCGGACACGCCCGCCGGTGGTCGTTACTCCTGGCGGGATCTAGACTGGTCCCACAGATCAATACTAGTCTTTTCTGTGCACTTTGTCCTCACTCATGCGCACCTCGGAGCAACTTCCCAGTCAATCACCCATCGTGAAACTACTCCAAGCTAAGCACGCTTAACTTTGGAGTTCTGTCTGAATGGGCTCCCGGAAAAGAAGGAATTCCTTATTGATATGAGTAGTCTATCATCCCTAATAAGCCAAGCTATTACAGCGCGAGGGAGAGAGGGGATCGCCGGGGGGATGGATTTTTCTTAGGGTTTCGACTCGGGCGATTGCCAGAGGGGGGGGGGTGCAGGGGAATGGGCCGGCTAGGCCGAGGCCCAGTGGAGGGGTCTTCTTTTATCTTTCTTTTAAATTTTGGTTTACCTTTTCTTTATTTAGTCTCATTTTATTTTATATTTTATTTTATAATTATTTTAGTTTTGTAAAATATCTAAATAGCACCTAAATTAGTGTTACTAAATATGCAACTGTCATAAAAAGTTTGACACAAAAAAAATAGTTTGTAATTTTATAATTTATAAAGGCATTTAATTAATTGTTTAAGCACTATTTTAATCACTTTAGTGCATTTAAACCTTTTATAAAAATGTGGTTTTTTCACCAATGTTACCTATGAATTATTTGCCACATTTGCACCTTTTTAGTTTTGACATTTGAAAATTTTATTTATTTAACTTTATTTTAAATTTGAATTTGAGCCGGTTTGAATCAAGGTGATTTCTAGCAACAGTAGAAGTGATGACATGACATCATTAGCAGAGAATTACTGTAGCTTGATTATCCGGACGTTACAAGAAGAAAACCCTTTGAATTCACGTATGTGGCAAATCTGTTGTGTCGTCTCAAATATGGAAATTTCGCAGTGGCATGCACGGACGGGAGCATGCATGCATACGACCACCCTTTTGCTTCAAGATTGATGCACTAATTTACGTCATTAGCTCTTCACCGTTGAACTGGGGTCCATGCACGCCAGCTTGTGGCAGAGTTGCATACCCCACCCACTCCACCTCTCATACTTTTTCATTCTATCTCAAAATGCAATCTATTGTTTCTTTTGAACCAAAGGTCCAAATTAAGTTTCATTTGCATATTCCTAGTCGTTGCAACGAGTACTTTCAAACAATACCAATTTTGAATACGTTTCGACACCTTCTTTTTAATTTTTATCAAGTTTCAAATATAAAACTTTAGAGTCTCACAATATGAAGTTTCACCAAGTTTCATTTGTAATTTTTATCAAGTTTCAAATATAAAACTTTAGAGTCATAATATGAAGTTTTACCAAGTTTCATTTGCTTTTAGGGGTTTAAGGTTAGGTATTAGGGTTTAGGATTTTAGTTTTAGTTTTGAAACTTGTTGAATTTACCATTCGTTATATTAAGTTTTCATAGTTAAATTTTCTATAGTTTTTAAAACTTGTCAAAAAAGTATTCAAAAGTGAGTTTGTTTCAAAGCCCTGCCACAAGGAACACTAATATGCAAACGAAATATAAATTTTTCTTTCATTCGAAAAATGTAATAGATTCAAATTTGCAAGTCAAAAGGAAAAGTATGAAAGATGGGCGGGTGGAGCATGCATTCTCTACCAAAAGTTGTATCAAAGCTGGATGATCATACATGTAGTAGTTAAACTCAGTCACGAAACAACTTACACAATGTTGGCGCAATCATGTGGTTGGATGCATGCGTGCCCCCGCCTCTCCGTGTCACAAATTCTCTCTCTCTCTCTCTCTCTCTCTCTCTCTCTCTCTCTCTCTCTCTCTCTCTCTCTCTCTCTCTCTCTCTCTCTCTCTCTCTCTCTCTCTCTCTCTCTCTCGCAAATCTGAGTTCCTATACTGTCAATGTGTCAATGCATATTCTGATTTGCTTTCTGCACTGAAATACAGAAACACGACAGCACTTAACAATAACCGGATGGAAAGCAGCTCTGCCATGGATGATTCACCGATTTGTTCGGGTCGGCGTTCGGGCGGCATCTGTGCATGCATGCAGTTATTCACCGATTTGTTTGAGTCGGGGTTCCCATCTATCTATGGTATGCCGGGCTGGGCAGGCGGGCAGACATGAAGCGAGGAAGAAGGGGAACCGTGGAATCCGATTAAATGGCCTGAAAAACCCGGTGCCGGTTTGTTACGCAAGGACGGCTTCTCCTGTATTGAGATAGGCCTGCAATTACACCTAGCCTTGCGACCACAATTCAACATGCACAAAAGTGTATAGCTAGCAACACGTATGGCATGTACGTACATCTGCCTTTCCTCACTCTTTTACTGTCAGGTTACTGGTGTCGGTGGAAACGGAGCAAATGGAATGGCACCACAACAGCAATTGGTTTCGTGTGCAAGCTTCAACAAAACAGTAGGCCTTCATCATGAAGATACCTACTGAAATATGTAGCGATCATCATGCATGTGTATCAATCACAAGTCCATCGCTCGCTTCATGCATAGAAGTGTCTTTCATTTTAGTTCCCCTGGCACTGGATACTGCGCTGGGAGTGGCGAGCGAGTTCCGAATAAAGGTCCACTGGTAGAAAAAGAGGCTTCCGTCCAGCCCCATTAGTCGCGAAACTGTAGGAACCGCGACTAATGAAGTCTTTAGTCGCGGTTCGGCAGACGAACCGCGACCAAAGGCCTGGGCCCAGGGCGCTCGGTGGCCAGCTGGTGCACGTGGGGGGCTTTAGTCGCGGTTGGCCAGGCCAACCGCGACTAAAGGTGCGCAAAGGCCTTTAGTCGCGGTTGGTCAGGCCAACCGCGACTAAAGCTCCTCCCCTATATATACCAGTTCAGCACGCTCACTTAGCCATTTGGTGCCACTTCTCTTCACAAGCTTCACAAGGGGGTGTAGGTTTGCTTTTGGTTCCTCTTATGCACACAAGGTGTTTGATGAAATGCCCTAAGAGGGTGAAACAAACATGATATGAAGTGTTGGAGCCACACTTGAGGTTCCTCATTTATTTTTTCCTCCTCGATCGCGGTTAGCAACTTGAACCTTTCATGCATGTGTGTCATTGATAAAATATGCATGTGTGCAGTTCATTGTTTAATTTATATTGTTTGTAGCTAGTTAGTTTAACAAATGCATGATGGTTAATTATATATTTTATATTATAATAATGCAGATGAATCGGCAATGGATGTACGGTAACCGACTCTCCGGCGAGTTCACTACGGGTTTGAAAGATTTCCTCGTAGTGGCTAATGCGAACAAGCAGGGGGGTTTTGTTATCTGTCCATGTGTTATCTGTAAGAATCAGAAGGGTTACTCTTCCTCAAGAGATGTTCACATGCATCTGCTTCGGCACGGTTTCATGCCAAGCTATAATTGTTGGACCAAGCATGGAGAAAGAGGGGTTATAATGGAAGAAGATGAAGAAGGGGATGATTTCATCGATGAAAGCTATCTTGCTCATTTCGGTGATACTTTCATGGAGGATGCTGAAGGTGAAGGGGAAGGTGAAGAAGAGGCACGTGATGATCCCGTTGATGATCTTGGTCGGACCATTGCTGATGCACGGAGACGCTGCGAAACTGAAAAGGAGAGGGAGAATTTGGATCGCATGTTAGAGGATCACAGAAAGGCGCTGTACCCCGGATGCGATGATGGTCTGAAAAAGCTGGGCTGCACACTGGATTTGCTGAAATGGAAGGCAGAGGCAGGTGTAGCTGACTCGGCATTTGAAAACTTGCTGAAAATGTTGAAGAATATGTTTCCAAAGGATAACGAGTTGCCCGCCAGTACGTACGAAGCAAAGAAGGTTGTCTGCCCTCTAGGTTTAGAGGTTCTGAAGATACATGCATGCATCAACGACTGCATCCTCTACCGCGGTGAATACGAGAATTTGAATGAATGCCCGGTATGCACTGCATTGCGTTATAAGATCAGAGGCGATGACCCTGGTGACGATGTTGAGGGCCAGAAACCCAGGAAGAGGGTTCCCGCCAAGGTGATGTGGTATGCTCCTATAATACCACGGTTGAAACGTCTGTTCAGGAACAAAGAGCATGCCAAGTTGTTGCGATGGCACAAAGAGGACCGTAAGTCGGACGGGGAGTTGAGACACACCGCAGATGGAACGCAATGGAGAAAGATCGACAGATGGTTCAAAGATTTTGCAGCTGACGCAAGGAACATAAGATTTGCTCTAAGTACGGATGGCATGAATCCTTTTGGCGAGCAGAGCTCCAGCCATAGCACCTGGCCCGTGACTCTATGCATCTACAACCTTCCTCCTTGGTTGTGCATGAAGCGGAAGTTCATTATGATGCCAGTGCTCATCCAAGGTCCGAAGCAACCCGGCAACGACATCGATGTGTACCTAAGGCCATTAGTTGATGAACTTTTACAGCTGTGGGGTGGTGTCCGTGTGTGGGATGAGCACAAACAAGAGGAATTTGACCTACGAGCGTTGCTTTTCGTAACCATCAACGATTGGCCTGCTCTTAGTAACCTTTCGGGACTGTCAAATAAGGGATACAATGCATGCACGCACTGCTTACATGAGACTGAAAGTGTACATTTGCCAAATTGTAAGAAGAACGTGTACCTTGGGCATCGTCGATTTCTTCCGAAAATTCATCCAGTAAGAAAGAAAGGCAAGCATTACAACGGCAAGGCAGATCACCGGCCGAAGCCTGCGGAACGCACTGGTGCTGAGGTATTTGATATGGTCAAGGATTTGAAAGTCATCTTTGGAAAGGGTCCTGGCGGACAATCAGTTCCGAAGGGAGCTGACGGGCACGCAGCCATGTGGAAGAAGAAATCTATATTCTGGGAGCTAGAATATTGGAAAGTCCTAGATGTCCGCTCTGCAATCGACGTGATGCACGTTACGAAGAATATTTGCGTGAACCTCCTAAGCTTCTTGGGCGTGTATGGGAAGACAAATGATACAAAGGAAGCACGGCAGGACCAGCAACGTTTGAAAGACCCTGATGACCGGCATCCGGAATGGTTTCAAGGTCGTGCCAGCTACGCTCTGACCAAAGAAGAGAAGGTCATCTTTTTTGAATGCCTGAGCAGTATGAAGGTCCCGTCTGGATTCTCGTCCAATATAAAGGGAATAATAAACATGGCGGAGAAAAAGTTCCAAAACCTGAAGTCTCACGACTGCCACGTGATTATGACGCAATTGCTTCCGATTGCTTTGAGGGGGCTCCTGCCGGAAAATGTTCGAGTAGCCATTGTGAAGCTATGTGCATTCCTCAATGCAATCTCTCAGAAGGTAATCAATCCAGAAGTTCTACCACGGTTACAGAACGATGTGATCCAATGCCTTGTCAGTTTCGAGTTGGTGTTCCCGCCATCCTTCTTCAATATTATGACGCACCTCCTGGTTCACCTAGTCGAAGAGATTTTCGTTCTCGGTCCTGTATTTCTACACAATATGTTCCCCTTCGAGAGGTTCATGGGAGTATTAAAGAAATATGTTCGTAACCGTGCTAGGCCAGAAGGAAGCATCGCCAAGGGCTATGGAAATGAGGAGGTAATTGAGTTTTGTGTTGACTTTGTTCCTGACCTTAAGCCGATTGGTCTTCCTCGATCGCGGCACGAGGGGAGACTAAGTGGAAAAGGCACGATCGGAAGGAAATCAACGATATGTATGGACGGCCATTCTCTGACTGAAGCACACCACACTGTACTGACCAATTCCAGCTTGGTGGCTCCGTACTTTGAGAAACACAAGAATATTTTACGCTCGGACAACCCGGGGAAGCCTGAATCCTGGATTAGGAAGGCCCACATGGAGACTTTCGGCAGTTGGTTGAGAAAACATTTAATGAATGACAATGATGTTGTAGATCAGCTGTACATGTTGGCCAAGACACCATCTTCGACTATAACGACTTTCCAAGGGTACGAGATAAATGGGAATACATTTTACACGATCGTCCAAGATAAAAAGAGCACCAACCAAAACAGTGGTGTCCGCTTTGATGCAGCAACCGAGAATGGGCAAAAGGTCACATATTATGGTTACATAGAGGAGATATGGGAACTTGACTATGGACCCTCCTTTAAGGTCCCTTTGTTCCGGTGCAAATGGTTCAAGCTAACAGGAGGTGGGGTAAAGGTGGACGAGCAATACGGAATGACAATGGTGGATTTCAACAATCTTGGTTACCTTGACGAACCATTCGTCCTTGCCAAAGATGTCGCTCAGGTTTTTTATTTGAAGGACATGAGTAGCAAACCGAGGAAACGGAAAGATAAGAAAACGATCAGTACATCATGCGATGATCCAAAGCGCCACATTGTTCTTTCAGGGAAAAGAAACATCGTGGGAGTGGAGGACAAGACAGACATGTCAGAAGATTATAATATGTTTGGTGAAATTCCGCCCTTCAAAGTGAACATTGACCCAAGCATTAAGTTAAATGATGAGGATGCTCCATGGATACGGCACAATCGTAAGCAAGCAGGGACACAAGGGAAGAATTGATGTGTAATAATTTATTGTACCAAACTTTGTATTTGGTCGATGAACTGAATGATGTATCAAACCTTTTGTCAAACCTTCAAGGGGTTTTAAAATGAATTAGTTTTATTTTTCTGATTTTAAAAGGAAAAAGGAAGAAGAAGAAAGAAGGAAAAGGAAGAAAAAACAGAAGAAAAAACAGAAGAAAAAAGGAAAAACAGAAGAAAAAAACAAACAGAAGAAAAACATAAGAAAAAACAGAAGAAAAAAACAGAAGAAAAAAGGAAAAAGGAAAAAAGGAAGAAAAAAAGAAAATATGCCACCTACTGGGCCACCACGGCCTGAATACGACTAGAAACCCATTAAAGGGCCAGGATTCAGGCCCGCAGAAGGCCGAGTAGGCCCACAGGCACATAGTGACAGAATAGGCCCGTAAGCCTGCATTTGAGAGGAGCTCGAAGTGGTGAGCGCAGCCGCGCTTATAAACCACTGTCGAAGCCTCTCGGCTAGCGAGGTGGGACTAAACATCCCACCGCACCGCGCCAGTTCTAGCACAGACCTTTAGTCCCGGTTGGGGAGGCGGACCGCGACTAAAGGGTACCCTTTAGTCACGGTTGTTGTCCCCAACTGCGACTAAAGGGTCTTTCTGCGCGGGAACGGAAGCGGCGCCAAAACCCTTTAGTCCCGGTTGGGGAGGCGGACCGCGACTAAAGGGTACCTTTAGTCGCGGTCCGCCTCTCCAACCGCGACTAAAGGTGCGTCTATAAATACTGCACTTAGCAGTTTTGCCACTTCCCATTCTCCTCTCTCTCGACGCCGAAGCGCTGCCCCGACGCCGACGCCGAAGCCCTGCCCCGACGCCGACGCCGACGCCGAAGCCCTGCGCGCCGCCGCCCCCGTCCCCAGTGAGCGCCGCCTCCGCCCGTGCCCTGCCCTTGCCCGCCGCCCGTGCCTTGCGCCCTTGCCCGCCGCCCGCCGCCCGCCGCCCGCCGCCCGCCGCCCTGCCGCCCGCCGCCCGCTGGCCCTGCCTGCCGTCCTCCGCGCGCCGGCAGAAGAAGAAGAAGGAAGAAGAAAAAGGAAGAAGAAGAAGAAAGAAAAAGGAAAAAGGAAGAAGAAGAAAGAAGGAAGAAGAAAACAAAAGAAAAACAGAAGAAAAACAAGAAAAAGGAAGAAAAAAGGAAAAAGGAAGAAAAAAGAAAAAGGAAGAAAACAACAGAAGAAAAAAAGAAAGAAGAAAAAAAAGGAAGAAGAAAAAAGAAAGAAGAAAGAAAGAAGAAAGAATATGTTTTGGAATTCATTAATATTTTTTTGTTTTGATGAATTTTTTTGTGTCTAATAAAATCAATTTTTTGAAATACACGAATAATTTTTAAATTCACGAATATGTCATGAATCAGTGAAAAAATTAAATACGTGAACTATTCTGAAATCCCTAAACATTTTTTGAATACACAATATGTTTTTATTCCTGTTTTTTCCACAAAATCATCAACATTTTTTGAAAACCTTTTTTTTTGCAAAATCACAATGTTTTTGTATCCATGAACATTTTATGATTCATTTTTTTGAATTCACATACATTTTATGATTTCTCAAATATCTTTTTTCATTGCTATATTTTGATATACTGAATTGTTTTAAAGATGAAAAGGATAAAAACAGGAAAAGAAAAAATGAAATGAAATGAAAAAGAAAAGAAAAAAGAGTGTGGCCAGCACCCCCCGCCCTGCACATGGGCCATCCCGACCCCACATATATTCGTCTCCATCCGCATCCCTGGCCAAACCCTAGCCACTCTACTCCAAGCTCTGTTCGGACAATTTGTTTATACGGAGAGGGGCGGCGAGGGGGGCGGCGATGCGCGCGGTGTTTTTTTAGGGATCGAGAGGGGACGGCGAGGGTTATAAATGTGTTGTCCTCGCCTCCCCTCTCCGTGACGCCGTCGTCTGCCGCCCCGTCTCGCGCTCTACCGCGACACCCTCTCCCACCCCTTCCTCGCCCCCTCCTTTCGCCACCGCCCTTTCGCCACCGCCACCGCCACCGCCCCCCTTCTTCACTTAATTAATTTGTTTTTACTACATGTTTTCAGGACTGACATAATGGCGGACGATAGAGCTGACCCGATTATGGACAACTATGATCCGGACGGTGAAGCACATATGTTCGGCATCATAAACGGCGATATTCTATATGTGCCGACCGGAGAAGAAGAAGATGATATCTCTTCTTATCTGAACCTTGACGGTGAAGATGAAGGGCGCCGTCAGCAAGATGATGCCGAACAAACGTCGATAAACGACGATCTTCAAATGGAAGTAGCAACCACCTCCGGCGCCGAGGTATATATATACATTGAGCCTCTGGTGATACAAACTAACTGATTTGAATAAATATGTGTGTACTAACGCGCGCGACTCTTTCTTATTTTAGCCCTCGGCCGGATCGTCGAAACAATCGAGTACGTCGTCAAAGCGTGGCGCAACCAAGACGATGAAACAAGGAGAAACATGCACCATCGAGGTTGTCGACAGTGCAACCGGCAGGCCGCTGGAGCCCCGCAAGAACGCCACCAAGTTTGTCAGCCAATGCGGAGCCATTGTTAGAGACAACGTCTCGATCACCGTCCAGGAGTGGAATGAGCCAAAGAAGGCACGAATTGATGGTTTCACTTTTGTCGATAAGAGAACAAAAAAAGATTGCTTCAAGAAGCTTATGGAACATTTCGTTCTACCTCCGGAATACAACAAATTCGATGAGGAGGGTAACAAGATTGAGGAAAACAAGGAGAGGAGGAGGCTAGTCAAACAGTTCGCTCTTCATAAGATGGCCGACGCATTCCGGAAATTCAAGCAAAATCTAGCCCATGACTTTGTCAAGCAGAACAAGACTCCGGATTTCAAAGGACAATATGAGAAACTGAAACATGATTGGCCAGAATTTGTGAAGCAAAAGAAATCGGAGCAGTTCATTCAAATATCGAAAAAAATAAGGAAAATGCGGCTAAGAAGGAGTACAATCATGTTATGGGGCCAGGAGGGTATCGCATTTGGGTGCCTAGGTTGGAGAAGATGGAGAACGAGCTGAGGGCGCGAGGAATCCGTCCAGGTACGGAGGGATGGGACCCAAGGGCCAAAAGCTGGTGGTACGGGCATGGGGGAACGCTGAACCCGGAGACAGGGGAGTGTGTTTACCGGGGCAAATTAATTAAACCCACCCAAGCCCTTATTAACGCAATGAGGGATGCTCAACAGGGGAAGATCAAGTTCAACAGAGAGAACGACGCGCTGACAAAAGCCCTCGGGAATCCTGAACACGGAGGACGTGTACGAGGCATGGGGCACATTCCGTGGAAAATAGGGTTCCCCCAGAACGATGACCCGTACGGTTACAGAAGCCGTAAGAGAAAGATGGATCGGGAAGCAGATGTTGTGGCGCGGTTGGCATCGGAAATGGATGTGATGAAGAAAACCATGAGTGTACTAGTAGCCGAAAGAGATGCAGCTCGGGTGCAGCATGAAGATCATCCAGCGGATCTCGGAAGCCAGCAGCGGAGAAGCAGCGTGGCTTCCACGGAGGCCCCACCGGCTGGTGCAGATGCACCGACGATCGAAATTACTGCACCGGAGCCTCTGGTGGTCCAAATTACTGCACCGGAGCCTCTGGTGGTCGAAATTACTTCACCGGAGCCTCCTCGCTACCCCGTGGACGATATAAAGGAGATGAAAGAATGTCATCTGTATTATCCTATCGGGAACATGTCCATGAAGGTAGCCATCGGCAGTGCTTTACCATGTTTACCTGGAGCACTCCACCACAACAACCCCATTCAAGATGGCTATGCTCGTGTCACGGTGGAGGACATAGTCCAAGGGTTTGAGGACCTGGAGATTGACATTGCTACACCTGAAGGGGAGAAAAGACTTGGAGATGTCAAGCGCCATTTCATTCTATGGCAAAAGAAGTTTATCAAGTTTCCAGGCGAGGCGCCAAGGACAACAAGTCCACCCCCCTACGGTGGTGGTGGTGGCGGTGGCGGTGGTGGTGGTGGTGGCGGTTCACCTACACCTCCGTCACGTCAGCCGACGCCGCCCCCCAGTCCACAACGTCCGGCGGGTGATCAGCCGCCGCCCCCCAGTCCTCGTCCGGCGGGTGATCAGACGCCGCCCCCCAATCCACCTCCGGCAAAGAAGCAGAAGCAGTCCTGGATTATTAACCCGGACCCTTATGTACCTAAGACCACAAAGGTACCGGAGCCATCACTGAAGCCTCTCCCCACAAGGCCTTGGGAACGTAGTGCCGAGGAAGTCGACGCGGCCGCGGCTGCTGATTTGGAGAAATGGAAGGCGGACTGCAAGAAGAAAAGAGAGCCCGAGCCCAAGCCAGTATTTTCTGATGAGCAAAAGAAGTGGGCTAAGTCATTTTTGAGCACACCGTCCCAAGCCGCGAAGAATCTGCCTAACGACTATGCACGTGAACTTCGCAGGCAGGCACTCATGTTCAAGGAGAACAAAGAGCGGGAGAAGGCCGAAAGTAAAAAAAGCGGGAAACAAGTTGCCCAGCTCGGGGAACAAAGTAAACAATCGATTGCCCCGCTTATAGTGGAAGCCTTCTGTCCGGATGCCCCCGAGATCATACAAGCTGCGGCAGCACAGGGATTGACTGTAACGAGTGCCAGAGAACAAGCGGCCAACTTAGGTATTACTCTTCGTGAACTGTTAGGCCTTGATGAGGCGCCAGTGAAGGAGGTAGTAATTACATATGTCAAGAATGGGCCTCTCGTCGAGCCTGCGCAGGAAAAGGATCTACCTCCACAAATGAAAGGTCTGCTGAAATGGTACAAGGGTTACATAAAAAATAAAAACGCCAAAGAATATATTTATGCGGAAGTTAGACATGAGCATCACTTCAAACATTACTATGTACAAATTGAACTGAGTGAATTGTTCCATCTTTTCAATCTGCGCGAGCTCGATAAATCTATCATCAGTTGCTACGTTCTGTAAGTGATTTATTAATTTCTACCCCATCTCGTTCATATTGCCTGCACTATATATATGTCCTAACTATATTGTTGTGTCCGCTATTATACATGCAGAATGAAGATTAAGGAATGCAGAGTAAGGAACATCCATGATGTTGGGTTCATTGACCCACACATCGTTAATGGACATGTGTTGGAGCGTTACCCCGCCGACGTGGAGGCAGACCTGTGGCAGTTTCTTACAAAGCAGGAACTCAAAAGTGATATTCTATTTCCTTACCATTTTGAGTGAGTGTTTTTGTCTTGAGCACATTCTCTTTTGTTTACTCCATGCATGGTATGTGGCCGGCTAATCGATGAGTTATGCATGACGTACTGTGCATGTATCGTGTCCGCAGGTTCCACTGGATTCTGCTAGTAATTAAAGTTAACACCTCAGAATGTCTCGTCCACGACTCTGTGAATATGGATCCAAAGCTTTGGGGCGGCATGAGAAGAATGCTGCAGAAGTAATTATTTTCATTCATTTGCGCTCTATATCGATCGGCCTATTTCGTTCATTTCCTAATATCAAGTAACTAATTAATAACTCTCTTGTTCATTTAATTTTCTTTGCCTCGTAGGGTTTGGAGACGGTTCGTAGATACAAAGGTCGGTGAATTCAAAAAAGAGCTAGAATTCAAAATGTTAAAGGCTAAGAATGCTGGGGATATTCAGCCACCGGAGACCAATCTATGTGGATACTATGTCTGTGAGATGATCCGGAGATACACCTCTGAGCGGGTTCCGAGTGATACCAATGCTCAGAGGAATAACCTCCGGTGGATGCTTAGTCCAGAAGCTCGCTTCCGACCACTTCAAGAGGAACTAGCTGGATGGTTCAGCAGGGAAGTCCTCCATCCTAAAGGAGAACACTATTACGAGGACGTAGAACTTTATATGCATTAAATCATGTATGGAAACTTGTTCAAAATTGTATATGGTCATCCGATGATATTGAATATATATTGTATATTCCTCTTGAATTCTTTTTGGTTCTAATTTCAAATTTATTTGAAATTGTACATTCATATGCATGTATGTAGTACCGTAGAATATATGAAACTCCTTCAAAATTAAAATAAAGCACAAAAGAAATAAAACAATACAAATTAAACAGAAAACAGGTTTAAGGGGGGGGGGGGCTAAAACCCTAAACCTGCGGCGGCCTTTAGTCGCGGTTGGCCAGAAGAACCGCGACTAAAGGTCCTCCGCCCCGACGGCCACCTGGCGCCCACGTGGACGGGCCTTTAGTCGCGGTTCTTAAGCAACCGCGACTAAAGGGGGGGGCCTTTAGTCGCGCCCGTTCGGTCGCGGTTGCGCAACCGCGACTAATGGCAGTTGCGAACCGCGACCAAAGGCCCTTTTTTCACCGGTGGTCATTGCCGCCTCAATGGAAATTTAAGGTCACTGTCAGCATAAGTTTTCGTTAGCTCACATCAGAATCAGAAGCAGCCCTGCATACCGCACCTACCCCATCTCAGATGTACTATATGGTAAACCCAAAGATACAATATACCTCTCGAGGGTCCTCAAAAAGTTGCCATGAAAACTACTCGAGATGGCCATTGGATCGACCGGCAGCGACGCATGCTGTGCATTGCATAGGCTATAAATACAGCTACCCATGGACATACCATGCAGTGCAAGGCGCAGTCGATCGAACACAACAGCTACTAGTAGCGATCAAGCCAAGCTAAGCTTAGCCAGGACAAGGACATGGCTGCGCTTGGCGTCCTCCTCGTGATGGTAGCAGCCATGGTAGCAGCGGCAGCGGCAGCAGCAACGCCGAGCGCTCCTCGCCCCTTCTTTGTGTTCGGCGACTCCCTGGTGGACAGCGGCAACAACAACTACCTGGCCACCACGGCGCGCGCCGACTCGCCGCCCTACGGCCTCGACTACCCGACCCACCGCGCCACCGGCCGCTTCTCCAACGGCCTCAACGTCCCCGACATCATCAGCGAGCACCTCGGGGCCGAGCCCGTGCTGCCCTACCTCAGCCCCCACCTCGACGGCCACAAGCTGCTCGGCGGCGCCAACTTTGCGTCCGCCGGCGTCGGCATCCTCAACGACACCGGCATCCAGTTTGTAAGCTCAGCTATACTTCGTACCTCTTGTAGTACGTGCCTCAAATTGCAAACACAAGCAACCAACGAACGGACGCGTTGTATATATATTTGGCCCCTGCAGGTGAACATCATCCGTATACAGAAGCAGCTGCGCTACTTCGAGCAGTACCAGAGCAGGGTGCAGCGGCTGATCGGCGGGCCGGCGACGCAGCGGCTGGTGTGGAGCGCGCTGGTGCTCATCACGCTCGGCGGCAACGACTTCGTCAACAACTACTACCTGCTGCCCTTCTCCGCCAGGTCCCGCCAGTTCGCGCTCCCGGACTACGTCCGCTACCTCATCGCCGAGTACAAGACCATCCTCCAGCAGCTCCACGGCCTCGGCGCCCGCCGCGTCCTCGTCACCGGCTCGGGCCCCATCGGCTGCGCGCCGGCGGAGCTCGCCACGCGTAGCGCCAACGGCGAGTGCGACCTGGAGCTGCAGCGCGCCGCCGCGCTCTACAACCCGCAGCTGGTGCAGATGACCAAGGACCTCAACGCTCAGTTCGGCGCCGACGTGTTCGTCGCCGTCAACGCCTACCGGATGCACATGGACTTCATCTCCGCCCCGGCGGCGTACGGCTTCGTCACGTCCAAGGTGGCGTGCTGCGGCCAGGGCCCGTACAACGGCGTGGGGCTGTGCACCGCCATGTCCAGCGTCTGCCCGGACCGCTCCCTCTACGCCTTCTGGGACAACTTCCACCCCACCGAGAGGGCCAACCGCATCATCGTCAGCCAGTTCATGGCCGGCTCCCCGGACTACATGCACCCACTCAACCTCTCCACCATCCTCGCCATGGACGCCGCCGCAATGCCATAATCTATTGCCCTACTATTTTTCCCTATGTTAAGTGTGCTAGCGAACTAGCCAGTAGCATCCGTGCGCAATAAAAATTGCTGAATAAGCAGAGTATCTGTCTTTTTAATTCGACCGAGTATTCAATAAAAATAATAAAGCAACTATGTTATTTTGTGTACCATCCTCTGGACGATTTTATATAATGAAAATTCTGCCTCCAGTCATCTTAACTATGATCAGTCACCGGGTATACTCAAACAAACAAGAGCAATTCTGCCCACGGTCATCTTAAGAGCAAGTACAATAAATTTATGTAAGTAGGTTATTAGAGTTAAAATATTGTTTTTCTAATGATATGGAAGAGAGGGAAGAGGAGCCAGCTACAGAATAAGAGTCAGCTGCAACACATGCTCCTATGCACTACATGAGAGTGGGAGATAGACCATGTATTAACAAAGTAGCACATCTTTTTATCTAGCTACTATACTTGCGGAAATTGCCTTAGGTGACCGAGCTCATTGGACGCCTCTAGATTCAAAATTCAAATTTCATCGAAATTCATATTTTTACATTTCAAAAAATTCTGAAAAAATTACAGATATACATGAAGGCATAACACATGTGTGTGTAAATTTTCAGGGCAAAACACGTCGAAATAAGGGCTGTGCAAAAAAGACAAATCTAGGGTTGTTTAACACATGATACTATTCATCCTCTCAGGCCATGAATTTGTTTTTTTTGTACAGTTCGCATTTCTACGTATTTCATCGTGAAATTTTACACACATGTGGGCTACATCCTTGATACTCACATATTTCTTTTCAGAATTTTTTGAAACATAAAAGTTTGAATTTGAATTTTTTAAAAATAAAGGCCTTCATGGAGCTCGGCCGCCAAAACGCCATTCTCCTATACTTGCCGGCTATAAGCTTGGCTATAGGGTGAAATGACAACATCATATAGTCAGCTAACCATACTCTAACTATGATCAATCACGTGTTGGCCAGATGGCAAGTTATGATTGGAGTTAGGGGGAGAAGGGGCCCACCCCACTTAAATTCAAGGTGGGGGGGGGGGGGGGGTATTGAAGAAAGTTGCTTAAAACTTACGTAGGTGTTTGTAAGTGTAGGATTATTGAACAAACAAACGTATACCAGACAGCAGTACAACTCTAGACTTGCACCTGGGAAACACCTGAGGTATGCATACCACTGTTCTGTAGCAATGCCAGTATAGGAACCGCTCCCGCAATCAGAAGAAATGATCCAAATGGAAAGACAACTCAAGTGTAATCAATGACACATTGATAATAACACGATCAGCTGGAATCATTTCCTAGAATGAAGGCGTGCACTACGAGCAAGTATAATGAGGTGACGTAAGTGGGCTATAAGGATTTAAATAAGATATTATTGCTGACTTGGAAGAGAGAGAAGAAAAGCGGGTTGTGGACTTACAACCGATGTAGCATGAGCTCCAAAAAGCTTTGTGAGGATGAAAGATGGGTCATATATTGATAAAGTAGTACTTTCTTATAGCTAACTATTATATGTGTTGGCTATTACATTGCCTGTAGAAGACATGGCAAACTGCATAGCCAGCAGCGGGCTATATCATTAACCATGCTCTACACGTGACTAGCTAGAAACCGTAGGAAGAACTCCAGATTGTGGCTTTGCTGGATGCTTCTTGCTTCCCGAGCCGCCTTTGCTTCTCCACCAAACCAGGAACCAATGGAACAAAAGAAACACCAAACCATTTGCCTATGCTCCCCAAGTTTTTTTAACAAAGACAAAACTTTCTCACTAATTAAGAAATAGTTGCCCATTTAATTGCCGGAAAACTGGGTGAACACCGATACATCCAAGGCCAGGCCCACACCAGAACTCAAGCACCCGACAATGACACCGCAAATGGCACCTCACGACAAGCCAATCCGCGAAACCTCATGCAAACTACTCCTAAAAAATATAACACCGAAGGAGAAACATACAGGCGACTAACATTTCGCGAAGTTGTCCCTCATGGCAGCACTTACCACCTGGTTGGCATTCTTGATCTTCTCCGCCTTGACAATGTGATTCAATCGTGATTTGAGGCACAACAATGAGGCCTTTGATCAACTTGGTGAAGTCATGCAGAGTGTCACATTCCTCAATCGCAAAAGTTCAACCCTTTACAATAGCTCGTACTTTGTCGGAGGTAGAACCAATTAGGAAAAACTCAATGGCCACCACCGAGCAACTAATCCCAAAGTCGGTGGTTACACAGTGTCGCCAATGTCCTCTACACCTTGGTCTCTATGATTTGCCACCTGTGCCGTCGGCAACGACCCCTCTAGATAATCGGATGCCTCTGCCCGGTCCAATAAGTTGGTCGCATGTGCCAACCACAAGCACAAAGAGTACTCACCCAGGGCAGCTTGCTGAGTACCAACTCCATCATGATTTGAAAACAAACTTCAGGCAAACATGGATTCAGTAGACTTTGACACAACCTCATGATCAACACAACCTCCACCAGAAGCTTCAATAAACCTCATGGACTCGAGAACTTTGGTGTGTATTGTGGGAGCAACAACAGAAGCCCAAGAGCGCACATCAGAGAACAGACATGGGGGATGGAGAGGCACGTGCACGGTGGCGAGGCTGGTGGGGGAGATACAAAGACAACAGTCCTCTCACAGTGCCCAGAGCAGAGACATGTGAGCTATCGAATTGGTTAGGGGCAGAAGACGGTCTTGTGGTCTGAAGCCAAGCAGCAGAAGCATGAGTCCTTGAGTTCTTTGGCTGAAGGTGGTGGCTTGGTCCAGCCTCACAGATTGGGAAGCTTGGCGGCTTGCTCCAACTCGCGGATGGGAAGCTTGGCGGCAACTCCCATGGCCACGGGCATTACCTTTCGTCCAACAAAAATCCAAGGACCTTCCCCAGACTGAGCACCCACAGCCTCCGCGCTTGATCCAATAACAATATCGACGTCTGCTTCCAACAAGCAAAGCAAATCTCCAGCTGAGTCCCTGATATAAACCGACAATGATGATGTTGTGCTGTCTAGGTCACTTTTTATCATTTTGAACTTCTCAACTTTGTCTAGAGACTCCATCCTTTCTTTGATTTGACTGGTCGAAATAGATCCCTCAAAGGTAAACTTATTGGAGTGTATGCTTAATGTATCTAGACTATATTCCATTTGCTTTAGGAAGATGATTAGTTTGAACTTTGTGAGGATGAGAGGCTGAGATTGTTTGATATTTAGAAGAACAATCTGGGGTGAGACTATGATGCAATAGAGTGAGATGAAAATGATATGGACTGCTTCAAATCTTTGATGAACAAGATAGAGTCAGATAGAAAATAGGAGCCAAAAAGTCTCCACTTTGACAGAGCTTTGCCTCCAAATCGAAGTTGCTACAATGGTGGTCCACAAAAGTATCTGGAAAATCAAAATGTCTTTGAAGATGAAAATCTTCTTGTGGCTATAAGAAGAAACATTTTAAAATGACATCTTATTGAATAGAGGATGGACTAGGAATGGCTAGTGTTACTTTTGTGGCCAGTAAGAAACTATGAAACATCTGTTCCGCGCCTGCAGCCTTGCTAAATTCTCTTGCAAAGTTATTCTTTGTGCTTCCAATCTGGTTAGACCTCCAAATGATGTACTTGACCTCATTGCTGGTTGGCTAGATACCCCCTCCCCCAAATCAATGCAAACTAGCAGTGCTCTACGCTGGATGATCTGGAAACCAGAAATGTGGCTTGTTTTCATAAGAAGATGCATGATGGTCTGATAGTAGTTACATCTAGCCTTTGTCAACACCTCACAAAACTGGCAAATCTTGCAGACAAACCAAGGGGCAGGAAGTATTGAATCTAGAGTTGTGAGGATCAAGATTGTGATGCAAGAGATGTATAGCAAAAGACATGGTTGCACGCCTATGGTTCCCAGGATCTTGGGTGGTTGAGCATCTTCTCCATTGGCTTGGATCTTCCTCTTCAAGTTTCATTGTTCTCGTTCTGTCTTTGGCGCATGTTTGTTGTTGTGTTACTTTAGATGTCGGTTATTAAGGGGTGTATGATACTTATGTCCTTCTAAATTTAAGTGATGTTGTTATGCTGAGGCCCTACGTGGTCACCTGAGCTTGGAGTCATAGTGGGCCATTCAGCTTGGTGTTGTTTGTGACTATTCCTTGTTTTATTTCTGCTCTTTTCCTTTTCTTTTGTTGTGTCTTCTAAACATTGGTGGTTTCCTCAATGAAAATTGACGATGAGACTCATTGTTTCAAAAAAATCATCTAAACAACCAACTGCATGAGGGCATGAGCACATAAAAATCACACCGGTTTGGTCTTCACTTTAACATAAAATATATATGAGTTTTTCGTATAAAAATACTGCATCAGACATGTCCAGGGAATACCAACCATCGCCCTCATCATAATTAAATATAACTAGCAAACATATAAAATTGCTAATTTCTATAGTACCATTAATTTTCATCAAGTTGCAAGATGAAGGTCATTGGTTGTTCGAAAGAAATAAACCCCAAGCTTTGTCAAATAGTACTAGTTACCCTTACTTGGTGGTCACTTACAGATCAACATAATAAGTAAAAACACCAAGAAAAAACACTGGTACTAAGTAAATACTACAATAATTATGGTAAACAACACTCGTAAAGTTATTGCTAATGTTTAGAAGATTCTAGACAAAGGGTGAATTTTATTATCCCAAAAAGAAGCATCAAATGGAGACACAAAAAGCACACTCCTGACTTCTGCATAGCGAGGATGGACACAACCAACACCAACACAAGCACACACGAAAACAAGCTGGCTGTTGGGTTCTACAATAGGTTGCGTCGACTGCAAATTAAAAAATTTCTATGCGCAGAACAACCAGGAACATGCTACGAGAATGGATCACAGATTGTTACCACTAGACGCGTAGTGTCGTGCAGCGGAAGAAGAGTTGGGGCAGCGCGTCCGCGTGGTTCGTCTCCTCCTCGTCCGATCTTCCTCGAATGGCCGTCGTCGGATCCCTCGTACAGGTTCGCCGGAGCGGCACAAGTGCGCGCCTCTAACGGTATCCGCGCGTACTAGGTCCGATCACACAACCAGCGGCGAGTGGAGGTGGCTAGTTGCAATAGATGCAAAGCCCTAAGGACGGCGCCGAAGCGATCAACTGAATATGTGTGCCGGACCTCCACTATTTATAGGCATCCATCGTGGGCTCAACACTTGGGCCTTGCACGGATCCTAAAGCCCAAAGTCTACTCGATCGCGTTCCAAGTCCAGCTCTGATCACATCCGACCAGTGTCCTCCAAACCGACCTCGTAGGTTCCTTTCCTTAAGCGCGCGACCCCTTAGGTTCAAGTCGGCTTGGTCACAGTTCGGATCACCTCCGACCTGCACGGTTGGTAGCGGCCTCTAGCAAGGCGTGCCGACCACCAAGCAGACTATGAAGCTGGTTAGGCGAACCTGTACAATGTGTCACACTTCTGTTCCCTTTGCCTCACGATATATGTTGTCGGGCTCAAGGCGAGACTGTCATCCTTGTGCTAGCCCGACCTCTTTCCTGTTCCAGTGATACCGACCACAAACTGGATTATCTCGTAATCCTTGTCGCATGGCCATGCTTATCCTGGTCGGATCACACGAGGGCCCAGAGTATATCTCTCCTGATCGGAGGGGCAAATCCCATCTTGCTCGACCATTTCTCACAGCATGGGTCTGGACAAATCCGAAACCTACCTTTGTAACTACCCAGTTACGGAGTAGCGTTTGGTTGGCCCAAAGCAAGTCTGTCACCATCCCGAGTACATGCGTCAGCTCAGGTCTTAGGACATAGAACGTATGTTGTACTAGACACTCACAGATGACATATCACTGCGTCTCATAGTTGGATCTGTCCGACTCGGACCTTATCTCGTCCATATTATCCGGTTAGCATCCAATGCTCCATGGCAAGTGAGACCGAGCAATCCACCATGTCATATGGTAGTCTAGTCCGACGTGTGCCCACAAGTCACTTGCGACTAGGGACAATTTAGGATGTATCATACAACACAAGATCTTACAGACAAGTCACATACTTTTTTTTGAGAATCACCGGGGGGGTAGCTCCCCACCTGAATATATTGCTCAAAACGGCTGCCGCAACAGCAGAAACAGGTTACAGGGGCACGATGCATCGTGCAGAGAGGTAGGTCCGCCACGAGAAGACGTCCTCCTAGTCCACCGTATCCACAAGACGGTGTGACCATAGATCTAAGTTAGCTATTAGGTTCCTAAGAGTTATTACAGAACATTGGTCAATGTTTCTGAAGAGCATATCATTTCTTGCAGCCCAAATAGATGAAAGGAGCGCAAGGAGGACGAGAGGCCATGCGTTGGTAGGTAAGTGTTGGGGCAGTGGCAGATCCCATAGTTCATTGAGATCTTCGTCTTGGGCATATCCCCAAGGACTATATTTATTCATAAACACATAGGAAATATCATCATACATGATTGTCTCTAGGGCATATCTCCAACACCGGCAAGTAGCAAAGTCATATAAGACCAAAGCTATGAATAGACGAGGAAAAAAGAAAATCCAAAGGGATCAGATTTGTGGCCAGTAAACTACAACAATGGACATATCTGCACCACCAATTCATGACACCACACAGATGATGGTGTTCTTGAACAACAACGCCTTCAAGAAAGGAGTAACACTCAAGCGTCCCCGTCAACAGATCCAACCACCAAGGCTAAAATCAAGATTTTCACCCTAAAGAATCAATCTGAGCATATTCGAGCAATTCCTTTAACAAGGAAACGACAGGAAAACATCACCATTGCCAGGTATAACTACCTCGGGTCAGACCTAGACTTTTACCCCGAGCTCTCGAAGTCACTTAAGTGATGTCACCACCATCAAAGTCACTTTAGTTTGTTGCCACCACTTTTACGCAATCCCAGCAGGTACATGTGATGTGACTATCGTCGCTCCACAACCATCCCTTTGCGTCAAGTCGATGTCCAATATTTGCATCTCACTGTCCAAGTCAACCACTGGATCTTCGTAGACGAACATTCACAATGATCTTTTGGTGACCACTGCGTCGTGAAGTCCTTGGAGGTCGGTGTAGCATAATCTGCAGCCACCCCCAATCGGACGACCAAATCTGAATCGCCATCATCAAGCCGTGGGCCATAACGCTATCGGCCGGTCACCGCCTGCGCGGAAGTCCACCACCTCATCGTCGCGGTCTACCTCCTAGTACAGACGCCGAAGCACACCCCATGCCACGTCATGAGCGCCAACGACCAAAGAAAGCTTTGATCCAATAGGTGGCAACGAGCTGCAGCCCACGGGGCTGCTGGCGATGTGCACAACCCAGATCGGCGCTGGGGTGCCGTCTGCGAGCATTCCATGCCAATGGCAGGCTCCGAGGTTTACTGAGCCAGTGGTGGCTACACAGGCATCGGCCACACGGGGAATCTGCCGGAGCCTAGAACACATGGGGAACGGTCATGATGGTCGATCACAAAGTCATGTGATAACATAATAATATAATTAATGTAGCCAAGGATGAAATTGTGATGTCAACGGTACAGCTACAAGTTGTAAACATGTACTGACCATCATTAGAAAGAAAGAAGAACACTTGCTATATTTGTCAGTATGATGCTACTCTTGTTAGACCGGTTGATTGCTTTATTTTATAAAGCGGAGCGAAAGACTGTTTCAAGAAAGAAAAGAAGAACCGGCCAAAGGGTATCTACATTACCCGATAAAAAGGCTGACCTACACCAGCAATACGGAAAACAACATTTTGGATATCCAAATTGAGATTAACCGTTGTCTCTCCAATCTTCTGAAAGAAATTAGGAGAGCCATCTTGGACAATAAGCCACTCCCAGCTTTTCTGATGTCATATATTCCCTCCGTTCGAAAATAACTGAACCACCGTCAGTTATTTTCGAACGGAGGGAATATATGTAAACATTGGGAGTAGTAAATACCAGACGTGGGAATAATTAATATGATTTGCTTAAGGGAAACATTTGCGTACGGCGGACCGGCCGAGCGTTCGGCCGGTCACGCCGCGTCACGTACCTTTTGATCGCTCCACGTGGGCATCTGGGTCCATCCCACTGCCTCCCCTTATCCTTTTATATCCTTTCCTCGGTTTAGCACATCCACTCGTTCCCCAAATCTCCCTTCCCCAATCTCTCTGATTCTAATCCCCTCTCACCGCAATCACTCCTTGCCAGCCATGGTCAGCCACACCACGGCAATCTTCCCCGGCGAGCTGTCCTGCTTTGGTGCTCGCGCAGCTCCTCCCTCACCCACGGATGCAGGAGGGGCTGTGTGGTGGACTGGTGGTGCGGTGTTGCAAATGGAGAGCGCCGGCGGCTATGGGACGGGTGGTGTGGCAAGACGCTGCTGGAACAGCCATGGCGTTGACCAGACAACAATCAAGCGGCGCTGCAAACCAGCAGCCGTCGGTGATGGAGAAGACACGCTCCGGTGCTGCGACGGCTGGCTTTTTTGCTGGAAGCATGCCAGCGAAAAGCTACAACCAGCATTGCCGGTGATGGAGATGGCAGGCTCCGGTGCTGCAACCGGCTAGGTTTTTGCTGGAAGCGGCCAATGAAAAAGCTACCTGCACAGCGGCCAATCGACGGTCGGCGGTGCTACAATCGGTGGTCGGCGAGCTACAATCACGCCGTTGCTGCCAATGTTGGAACCATCGAAGCAAAAAGCTGGAAGCAGCGACGCAAAAGGCTGCAACCGGCAAACGATTTTGCTACATTCATCATGGCGGACCCGCGACCCCGCGGCGACGGTGACATTTTTGCTGCAACCGTCGTCTGATTTTGCTACTATCGGCGAGGTAATTTGTTACATCCATGGTGGCGGAGCTGCGATCCCGGCGACCAAATTTCTTTTTGCTGCAACCGTCGTCTGATTTTGCTACTATCGGTGAGGTAATTTGCTACATCCATGGTGGCGGAGCTGTGATGCCGGCGACCAATTTCTTTTTTGTTGCCATTGTTAGTGTTTTTTGCTACTACCGGTGATGTATTTTGCTACATCCACTCAATGTCGTTTACTGGTGGTCGTCGGTCATAGCGAGCATCACGACGAGCGGCGGCGGTAACACATTGGGTGCCGCAACCATGGAGCGTCGATGGGGGGAGTTGCAACCGTCTGAGGTGGAGCTTGCAACTGAAAATTAACTAGCGAGAAGGTTCTCCGGCGAGCAGCAGAGGGGCTACAAGGAATAGAGGTGCAAGCGGCCGGCTGCCGGCAGCCGTTCCCCTCGCCGAGCTGCACACGAAGGCGGAGTTGTGGGGGCAGCGGCGTGGGGATTTTTTTGGGATTCGTTGGGAAGAAGAAGACGGGTCTAAGGGAATACTAGATTCGGGGCGAATAATGTTTTTTGGATGGCTGTACTGTACCAGATCCAACGGCTGGGGCCGGACCGGCCGAACCTAGCGCCGGTCCGCCGGCGCCTAGTACTGGCCTTTGCTTAAGCTGAATCCTGACCTTATTCGGTTGGAGCGTGTACGGTTATTAACTACACGTACGCAGCTGCTTACTCCGATGAGCCAGTTGACGTTTGACTTTTCTCGGCCAGATTATTCTGGCTACCACAGTCACACACCTCCCCTTCCAGCTTCTCTCTGACAATCTGGCCCGACAACGAAGTCAGCCTCCTCCTCGGCTGAACGAACGTAGCCACGCACGTACGTCAGCGCGCGCGTCGCAGTCCATCCACTGCCCAAGACCATCGAGAAGCAGCGAGGCTCCGCGTCCACACGTTTTCCTCCTGTGCTGAAAATGGGAAGATCAACGACGGATATCCATCCTCCTGGCGCCGCTCTGTCAACGACATCCGCACCGCGTTGCTGTCGATGTTGCCAGGGTGGTATATAAGCGCCTCCATGCCTCCATCCGCCAGCAACTCCCGCCTCACTTCAAACGCTCCACTCTCCAAGCTTTTGGGTCTCTCTCTACGCCCAGGACACATAGCCATGGCCATGGCCACTGCGAACCAGGACGGCGCCGCGACGTTCCACGACCATCGCGGAGGTACAGCAGCGACGGAGCTCCACGGCCGGACGATCTCCTCCGAGCAGGAGCACGGCATCATCGTCGCCGCGCTGCGGCACGTCGTGTCCGGGTACACCACGGCGCCGCCGGAGGTCGTCGTCGCCGTGGCGTGCGGGCGGTGCGGCATCGACGGCTGCCTCGGGTGCGACTTCTTCGGGGCCACCGAGCCGGAGGCGGTGGCGGTGGCCGTACCCGTGGGAGGGGTGCAGAGGAAGCGGCGGAGGAAGAAGAACGTCTATCGCGGCGTGCGGCAGCGGCCGTGGGGCAAGTGGGCGGCGGAGATCCGCGACCCGCGCCGCGCGGTGCGCAAGTGGCTCGGGACCTTCGACACCGCCGAGGATGCCGCGCGGGCGTACGACCTCGCCGCGCTCGAGTTCCGCGGCCCACGAGCCAGGCTCAACTTCCCGTGCTCCGACGAGCCTCTGCCTGGACACGGGAGCGACAATGGTGGCGGTGGCACTGGCGCGGCGCCGCAGAACGAGACTCTGACGACGCCGTCGCCGTGCAGCACGGACGCTGGCCAGAGGACGCCGGGAGAATGGCAGCTGGGTGCGGACGGAGCCGGCGACCAGGTGTGGGAAGGCTTGCAGGATCTCATGACGATAGATGGACAGGACCCATGGTTCGCGCCATTTTCGAGTCCAGCATAAGTGTATCTGGAATCTTTGTATAGAATTAGTGGTTACTGATAATGATAGATACCAGCTGTTAGAATAGACTAACCGAGAACCGTAGTAGTGATTTGTTCGTTCAATTTGTTGAGACAAAGCATTGCTAGCACAGAGTCGTTACATTTGTTAAGCATCACGAAGTTGTCTCTGTTTACTAACGATTGTACTGTTTTATCACCTGAATTAAGAAACGAACGCACGGTGTTATATCATGGGTTGTGCGAAAAACCTGCCACTCAAATGGTAACTCGTGAAAAGAATGAGGCCACTCAAATGTGTATCATGTTGTCTCGTATGAAAATACATGTCTTCTCAGAATACAATAAACAAACAAACTAAACATATATCACATGTATCAAACTGTTTCTTTTTAGTGGTAATATTTAAGGACGTGAATAACTCTAGATTTAGGGCCTGTTCTGAAGTCCCCGCTCCACGCTTCACAAACTTCTCGTGCCGAGCCGATTCGAACGATCTAGCTCCATGAAGCTAGCTTCGGGAAGCTGTGGTCGATCGTAGTGCAAAAACCTGGAGCGAGGAAGGCCTAAGACCACTGGTGTTGGCTATGTGCATCCTAACTGTGCAGAGGCCGAGCGTGTGCTCACTGTGTTATGTATCTTCTTGATGCTCCATTTTGAGTCAATAAAATTCACCCTTTGTCGAAGAAAAAAAACACCACTGGAACGAGAATCTGGAGTGAAAAGGATTCATCCCCTCGCCAACCACGTATCGCTACGAATCGGTACCGCATCTCCCCTCGACAGCGGTCGGACGCTGGTTCCAGCCAGCCCAATATGGTGCTCGACAGTCCAGGAACCGCTGCCAGGTGGAGAAGCTGATTTAGCTGTCGAACCGAAGGAAATCGCTGCATGGAGTGAGAAGCTACGATGAAAAACCGGATCTGTAAAGTTTTGTGAACCTATGGGTGAATAGCTCCCATGCGACGTCGTTGGTGTGAATTGTCTCTGATGCGACGTAGTTGGTTGTAATAGATCGCATGCGACATCTGTGTTGGAAAAATAGCTCCCATGTGACACTGCTGCCTAATCCAAAGACACATGTTTAAAACTCGAATCAGGTGAGCGGGACCCACAGCGTGGGACCCACTAACTTATCCAACTCAGCATTGGTCAGGTGAGCAGGACCCACAGCGTGGGACCCACTAACTTATCCAGGTCAGCATTGGTACAAGAGGACACCGAGCCGTGCCCCGAGCCGTGCAGCACCCGAGCCCATCCTCCCCCCCTCCCCGACGGGCGCCCCTCCCCGACCGTTGTTGTTCTTCTTCTCCGGCGACGACAGGCAGCAACGCCGTTCCGGGCCGCGACCTGACAATGTCGAGCTCCGCTTCAGCCTCCCGCCGCTCATGGCCGCGCTATGGCGCAGTGCCCATGACAAGGTGCCCTGCATGCCCACGTATCGCACCCCTGAAGCGGCTAGTCACAACGACCGACAAGAATGGCAACCTTGGGCGGGAATTCGTGAAATGCGAGAGCAAACCAGAGCAGGAAAAGGTGAGATTTTACTTCTCAATGTGCCAATTTTGGTTTTTGTCTCGCAATTTCAAATTTGCCCATTTTTCCCCATCGGATTTGGGATTTAGGGTTCATCTTTCCTATTTCAGAAATTGAAGCAATGCACCCATTTTGAGTGGCTAGATGAGTACATAGAGCGGATTCAACTGGAGGGTGCATCAGGGGAGCTTGATTGACCGTTGGAGGCGGAGAAGTTGGGCAAGTTTGGATCGGGCGCATCTGGATCTGGCAATTCCATTGCGGGCGCCCGCCCTTCCATGGGTGCTACCGTGGGGGATGCAGGAGTGACGGCAGAGCTGAAGAAGCTGAACAAGCAGATGAAGAAACTCATCGAATTGCAGAAGCAGGGCAATTTGAGGGCCGGACTTTTTTATGTTTGTGTAATTGCTCTCGCATTTGTTTATGTGATGATAATTAGTCGTAAGTGAATAGATTGGGCATCATTTGTAATCGTAATGATATGTACATTTGAATAAAAGTGTTGCGCTGTACGAATTCGGCATGTCTTCTCCACTCTGTTTCGTTTTTTCAGTTCTTCAGTTCGTCATCAGTTTCAGTTTCAGTTTCAGTGGTAGAGGGAGAAAAGGAAAAAAAATGTTCGTCCACAGTTGCCCGAAAAGGCCAGGCCCATATAGAAGTTAGGCAGGGCCAAATAAAACATATCCAGGCCCATTGATAAAAGAAGTGTAGCTAGTGCAAAAAAAAGTGCAAACGGTCATTGACATCGATATATCTTTTCGGCTTTAGGTTATTTCACAAATGTTAAGTTTCCTGCCTTCACCTTTTTTTAGATAACTCATCTGATAATTATTTGAGCTATTTTTATGCATAAGCTATCGTGTCCGATTGTAGGGTCCCGTGTTGTTTCGGCTAAAACAAAAGGTTGGTTCTAGTTAGCAGTCTAACTTGCAGTCTTTGTGAACCAAAAAAGTTGCAATTGTTTGGTTCTAGTTTATTTCAACCAAGCACCATTTTTTTTATTTGTGCTATGGTGTTTTCAAAGTTTTTACTCGTGTGTTTCAACCGAAAAAGGTTGCGCCACTTTCAAAAAAAGAAGACATCTAGTGTGCCCCTAGTAGCATCTCCTTACAACATAGAGGGGCATCCCCTTACAACATATAGTGGCATAAAACATAAAAGGAAGATAATTAACTAGACACGTGCTAACGACAACTTATATGATTGGATCATGTTTTAGTGCATTTTTTTAGTTCATATGGCCACATAAATAAAATGCAATGGAGAAACTTTGAAAACACCATAGCACAAATAAAAAAAAGATAGCACTAGCCCGAAAAAACATTAATAGATAGCACGATAGAGGGGCATCGGGTACCCTAGTAGCATAGATAGATAGAACATATAGAGGAGCATCCCCTTACAACATATAGTTCATAAAACATAAAACTAGATAGATAGAAGACACGGGCACACACGCCCGAACCAACACAAACACAAGCTAGATAGATAGAAAGACTCGCACTCGAACAACTCCTTGGCCCCTCCTCCTTAGCCGGCGCCCCTCACTCGTCGTTCTCCGGCATCTGGTAGGGGAGGGTGTGCATGCCGTTGGGGTGAGGGAAGATGTGGTGGAAGTTGGTGAAGATGTTGTAGGTCGTGAACGCGATAAACTCGCATCCACACCAGAACACCTGGCCGAGGAGGTGGTGAGCGTCGTAGGGGTTGGTGAAGGTGACGTGGAGGCCGATGACGAGGCCGTTGGCGTTGCCATCGTACTGCTCGTGGAGGTGGAACATGGGCGGAGTGCCCGGAGGGAGGTGGCGGTAGCCGGCTTGGAGGAAGAAGCGAGCCAACTCTCTAGGGCCCCTCCACCTTGAGACGGCCCACACCCTCAGGCTATTCTCGACGATGACTCCGGCCGGGTACTCCCTCTCCGGCACGGTGCGAGGGCGACGGTAGGTAGGGCCGTTGAACTGCATGGTGGCTCGAGTGGTGGATTTGGCTCGAAAAGAAGAAGCGGGGAGGCTTGAGAGATGGGGGAGATGAGTGTGAGAGGGATGAGGAAATGGTGCCCTTTTATAGACGTGTTGCAGCCGTGGTCAATGTGTACACGGTGCCTTCTCGATCGTTTTCTCTTCTCCGTTCGTACTGGCATAGAGTAATTGCGGGCATTAATTCAAAAACGGCGGGCAGAGCATCCAAAGAGGCACCGGCGGCACAGGAGAGATGCATCGTTTCATGCACTTGCATCGGCGGTGACACCGCATGGGAAACAGGCCCGTTCATCCGCGCGTGACACTGAAAAAGGAGCTGCACCACCGACGCGTCCGTCCCGTGTCTCAGGTTCAAACATGCATTTGTTAAAATAGCTAGGATGCGACGTACCTATACGCTGCGCCCCTGTCGTGCTTTACTGCATCGATGCGTGCATGCAAGCCCGCACCCCTGTCGTGCTTTACTGCGTCGATGCGTGCATGGGACAGAATAGCTAGGCTACGACGTTGCATGGCATGCATGGGACAGGGACGGCCCACATGTCATTGACCCTCTCGCATGCAGCCCATCCCCCCTCTCGACGGCCGTGCGCACGCACGCCAGGCTCTGCCGGGCCCGATCCGCTCGGCCCAACGGTCACTGAGATGCTCCCCCGCTCAACTTTATCTGTTCGTCAGAGAGAAAAAATGGTGGCCAATCAGATTGGAGAATCCTTCTAGAAGGCCTATCCGACAGCCGCAGTTTGGCGTTAGGGTTAGATCGACGGTGGACGTTTGGCGCTAGGGTTACATGGGTTTTGGAGGCAGTCAACGAGGTTTTGAAAGGTTTGACCGAACATTCAAATGTGTATAACTAATTCAAAAAAATCTAAAAAATGAAAAACCTGCGCATGTAGTCTTTTTATGTTACATAGTTACGATATAAAATGATAAACTTGATCTAATGATCTTTGCATGAAAAAACTTTCACAAATTGGACTATCTCGACTAAGGTTGCATAGAGTTCAAAGGAGTGAGAAGAGGGTTTGAGGTTTTGAAAATGCAAAAAAATCAAAAACCTCACCTTAGCTTCATTTTGGAGTGACTAAGGAGGATCTGAAGTTATTTTTTCATTTTTAAATTTTTAAACTTGTTTTATTGCTGACTTTGTATTAAAGGGTGTTTTTTCGAAAATAAATTAAATAATATGAATACTTATTCAAAAAAGGTGAGACTTCGTATTGATCCCATATAGGTATAATATAAGCTAAGAAAATCATTTTGGGTGATTTTGAGAAGGTCGAAAAAAACTTGCTTAGAAATGGGGCCGTTTTCCCTTACTTTGGAGCCTGTTTGGACAACATTTTCAGTGACTATGAGTTGGACTTCACAAAAAGGGTTGGATTTATGAACTAAAGTGCATAGTAGTACATAAAACAATGCAACATCACAGAACAAACAAATGAGCCCCAAATATATTGGAGATAGGTTCAAATTTGAATCTCGGTTCAAATTTGAATTTTATTTCAAGTCAAATCAACATCATAGCACATAAGTTTTCACATGAAAGAACATAAGTTTTCACATCAAATGACAACAAACTTAAGTTTTCACATAAAATTTGAATGATTTTGACTCTATTTCTTTTGCTTCTTGCTACCACCCAATTTCTTCTCCTTTTTTCCACCGTTTGGTTCCACGGCGCATAGTTTGTTGATGCTGATGCTCTTGCTTTTTGTCCCCTTGGTTTTCTTGCCAACTACACTAGGCCCCCTCAACTTTTGCACCTGACCATGTCCCACTTCTTCAGTTTGCACTTCTGCAGATTGAGTAGATGGCACACATTGTTCAACTACTTCAGTTTGCAACTCAACACTTGGCAGCACAACCTCCAAACATGGCAACACAGCTGTCAAAGCAGATTCGCATGGCAGCACAACAATTGCTTCATCTGCAACAGTTTCAGATTGCCCTAGCGCCTGCAAAACAGATTCAGTATGCATCACATCGTCCAAAACAGAAACACTTAGCTCATGTTCAGCAGTAACAGTTTCAGTTTGCTCCATATCTTTGTCACCAAACATTATCTGCTTAGTGCTCTTCCTTCTAAAGCCATTGAGTCTTGCTTTTTTCACTGGCCAACATTGTTCAACAACAAGAGGTGGGGCTTTTTCTGCATGCTTCCTCCTAAAAAATAAAGCATTTGACTTGGTTAGATACTAGAACAAGTAGCAAAATCAAAAACTTGCAAGAACAGTAACATAAACATACTTTGGCCTCTGAGGAGTGTAGATGCATTTGGATGAACCAATTCTGTGCCCAAGTACCTCACACAACTTGCACCTATTTTTGTTACCTTTTTTATCCCTTTTGGGCTTATCATTATTTTCCTTTTCCTTTTTCCCCTTCTTACTATAACCACCTTTCTCAAACCAAGCTTTGAATCTGCTCTGTTTTGGCCTCCCAGCCTTTCTTCTAGTGACAGGGGGACACAAGGTAAATTCTATTTCCACCTCAGGCCACTGAGATTGGTCAGTTAGTGCAGGAATTGGACTTGCATATGCAGCTTTGAATTTTTGTACTGAATAATACTCATGCAAATATGGGTGCATATTTAACCTGGGTTTAGATGCCAAAAAAAGTATGGAATGCTCACATGGTTTTCCAGTCTGTTGCCACTCTTGGCAAGTGCACTCATGCAACTCAGTATTTACCACATGCCTCTTGCCACTCTTTGTATCTCTAACTTCAGCACCCCACAAGGAAGATTTCTCAACAGATAGATGTGAAAGATTTCTACTCCTGTTGACCACCTGTTGTACCACTGCTGGAAGCTTGTCCCCTTCCAAAATATTAGCAATTTTTCCTCTCAACTCCCACAAACGCATGATCATGATCCTTATTTGGTCCACCATGTCATGCACAGACAAATCTTTCAAACCCTTCACTTTATTGTTAAAACTTTCTGCCAAGTTGCTATTGATATGATCACATTTTATGGCAGTATTAAAACCTGATCTATACCACAACAGAGAATGGTGGGTGTTCAACCATGAAGCAAATTCATTATCACTACATGATGCCATTATCTTACCAAGGTGATAGGAATGTGTATGTCTGGTGTATGATCTTGCTGCTGGCCACATGCGCCCAAATTCATCTCCTTTGAATTTTTTGTCAGATTCATCCACATATGTCCAAAGCACTCCCTCTGCTCAGCATGGGGGAAAACATTTTTTACTGCATTTTCCAACCCTTTACATGCATCTGTGTGGATGGCCAAAGGAGAAACTGGCCCTATGCATCTTTTCAGTTGCATCATGAACCATATCCATGATGCCTCTGTCTCTGATTGAAACATTCCTATTGCAATTGGGAACATCCAGTTGTGTCCATCTAGAGCATTGCATGCAGCCAACTGACCATTCCACTTTCCAATCAAAAAAGATGAGTCTATGCTCAAATATGGACGACAACCTGCTTTGAATCCATCTATGCAAGGCTTCAAACACATAAAAAACTTGCTGAATAAAACCCTGCCATCCTCTGTTACCTCTGTATCTATCTCCACCACACTCCCAGGTGACCTCTTCTCTACCTCTGCTTTAAAACTATACAACATCCTAAATGTATTTGCCTAGTCACCACACAATGATTTTATGGCCCTTTGTTTTGCTTTCCACACTGTGGTATATTGCAGCTGGATGGGGTACAGCTTCTCCAAGTCAACTTTAAGCCTCTTTGCAGTAGTGTTTGGAGTCTTGGCTAAAATAGGAGTAGTCTTCTTTGTAACCCAAAGCTGTGATGTCATCTTTGAAACTCTCTGTGAAGTGGTCATACATGTATGCTGGTGTGGTATTTGATTTACCCTTACTGTACTTCCATCAGGTTGTAGTCTGGCAGACAAGTACCATTTGCAAGGATTGCCACCACCATCATAACCTTTGCAGCGAGCATAAAATTTCTTTCGATCAGTCCACATAGTCTTGGCATCAAACTCTTTTTTCACTGCATAGGTCCTGAAAGACATCCTAAACTCCTTCATGCTTGGCCACAACTTTCCCACCTCAATAAATGGGTTCTCTTTGTCATACAAACAAACCAGCTCATTATCATCTGCAGCATCCACATCATCTGCAGCCTCTCTCATCAGCTCTTCTTCATCCTCGTTTGCATTTCTAGGGCCTGTGTTACCATCAGCAGGCAAAGAACTGTCATTCTTCTCCTTATCTTTGTCATCAACTTGAATGCCAAACATGTCGGCCATATCAATGTCAGATATTGGTGTAATGACCAAATCTGTTTTTTCATTCAACTCTACTACATTCCAGTCAACAACAATCTTCCTAGCACCATGGGTTCCCTCCTCTCCATCTGCATCAATCCCTGTTTCTTCAACTACTACAGTCGGTTCAGTCAATAATAACAACATCTTCTTTTGTGAAACCCACTCATCATCTTCCACCTATGCAGCCATCTTTGATGGCACATAACCAACTCTGGAATGAGTTTGCAGATCAATTAGCTCTGCATAAAATGTTACTTGTTTGCTTGCCCACCCTTCTTGCTGATCAATTTCTACAACCATAGATTCTCCATCTTCAATTCTCACATATTCACCATTATAGTTATCGAAACGTTGCAAAGATACCTCTTGTTCTGGACCCCAAATAATACTCTCCCCAATTTTCTCCACCAAATTGCCCACGGCCTTATCCTTCATGCTCTCCAATTCCTGGGGATCAACATCTGCAAATTTGACATCCAACCTCACGGTGGTATCTCTATCAATGTCTTGGACACTGCAATCACTAAGCTTCGCTTTACAAGGAAAAAATTCCACTATAATTGTGAATGTGGTGGCAGAACCTAAACCTCCCATGTTTTGTTAGCGCGTTTCGTCAATGGCAAGCACTACCAAATCGAGTTCGATAGCAGCTAAAAGAGAAAAGCCCGAAAAGAGGGTGGCATTACCGATTTGAAGCACTGTCTCCTCGCTCCATCTCATCCAGCCCTATCTCCTATCCAATCGAGATTCTAAAACGCCAAGAAACGAGGGCAGCCCGGCAGCATGAGGCCACAGATTTATCCAAAATTCAATGGAATGAGACTAGTGCTTAGAAAATACTCACTCGCAACAGCCGCTGCCGAGAAAGGCGCTCCACCACCGGGCCGCGCAGAAGGGGCGAAACAGCCCCTGGATCCAATCGAGATTCTAAATCGCCAAGAAACAGGGGCAGCATGAGAAACAGGGGCCGCTGCCGAGAATGCGCTCCACCACCGCGGAGAAGACACCGCTGCCGGAGAAGATGCTTACGGCAGCACCGCTCGCCCAGTCCAGCACGGGGGAGTCGAGCACGGTCACACAGTCACCGGTGGAGTCGTGGACGGTTGGCTCTTGACTACGTGGCCCTAGGTGGACCCACCAGTCAGAGCACATAACCCCCAGTGTCCTAACCAAATCTCAGCCTAACTAACGCGTAAATGGTTGTCTTGCTTGTATTTATGCGTTGGGAGGCGTCGCATGAGAGCCATTACAACCAACTACGTCGCATCAGAGACAATTCACACCAACGACGTCGCATGGGAGCTATTCGCCCGTGAACCTATAGGGAATCTGAACACACCCTCAATCATCCCTGGAAAATGCGGCATGGAGGTGATTACTCCCTACAAAAAACCATTTCCATTGGGGAAAGGAGAGATTTGCCCATGTAAAATTATTTTGTTGTGTGATCTATTCTCCACCAAGGTTGATCTGGAGGAAAAATTGCTATCATCACAACTCTCGCCCTCCCCCTCCCCCCTCTCACCCCTCCCGAAGTTTATTTGAGAATAGACAAGGAAAATATGTCCGAAACTCACCTGCAAAAAAAAAGTATGAAGCTATGCTACATACAAAAAAATCAGATGATGTATGCAGTAATTATTACTATGATATATACAATTTCCATGGTATGAATAAATCAATCGCCATGTTATTTACAAATAATTTGCCCGTGGTCCAGTACAGTACAAAAAAAACATGCACAAGAACATTGCTGAGGGAGTCCTGGATTAGGGGGTGTCCGGATGGCCGGACTATGACCTTTGGCCGGACTCCCGGACTATGAAGATACAAGATTGAAGACTCCGTCCCGTGTTCGGATGGGACTTTCCTTGGCGTGGAAGGCAAGCTTGGCGATACGATATGAAGATCTCCTCCCATTGTAACCGACTCTGTGTAACCCTAGCCCTCTCCGGTGTCTATATAAACCGGAGAGTTTTAGTCCGTAGGACGAACAACAATCATACCATATGCTAGCTTCTAGGGTTTAGCCTCTCTGATCTCGTGGTAGATCAACTCTTGTAATACCCATACCATCAATATTAATCAAGCAGGAGTAGGGTTTTACCTCCACCGAGAGGGCCCGAACCTGGGTAAAAACATCGTGTCCCTTGTCTCCTGTTACCATCCGCCTAGACGCATAGTTCGGGACCCCCTACCCGAGATTCGCCGGTTTTTACACCGACATTGGTGCTTTCATTGAGAGTTCCTCTGTGTCGTCGCCTTTAGGCCCGATGGCTTCTTCGATCATAAACCACGACACGGTCCAGGGCGAGACTTTTCTCCCCGGACAGACCTTCGTATTCGGCGGCTTTGCATTGCGGGCCAACTCATTTGGCCATCTGGAGCAGATCGAAAGCTACGCCCCTGGCCATCAGGTCAGGTTTGGAAGCTTAAACTACAAGGCCAACATTCGCAGGGACTTGATCTTCGACGGATTTGAGCCACGGCCGAGCGCGCCGCACTGTCTCGATGGGCATGATCTAGCTCTGCCGCCGGACAGCGCCCAGAGTGCCGCTCAGGAGTCCGCTCCGACCATTAGTTCGGAGCCGACTGCGCTAACCATGGACGAACGGTTGGACGCCGCCCCAGGAGCCGCAATCTCTACGGCGATAGAGCCGAATACCAGCCTAGTCCTTTGCAAGGCCCGTGACTCCAAGGTGCCGGACTCTGTTCCGGACTCCGAATCTTCCGCACCCCTTCCGATCGAACCCGATTGGGCTCCGATCATGGAGTTCACCACCGCGGACGTCTTTCAGCACTCGCCCTTTGGCGATATCCTGAATTCACTAAAGTCTCTCTCTTTGTTAGGAGAGCCCTGGCTGAACTACGATCAGCATGGTTGGGATACGGACGATGAAGAAATTTGAGGCCCACCCACCACCCACTTCATAGCCACTGTCGACGATTTAACCGACATGCTCGACTTCGACTCCGAAGACATCGACGGTATGGACGCCGATGAAGGAGATGACCAAGAACCAGCACCTATAGGGAACTGGAAAGCCACCTCGTCATATGACATATACATGGTGGACACCCCCAAAGCAGGGGATGGCGAGGAAAAAATGGAGGATGACCCCTCCAAGAAGCAACCCAAGCGTCGACGTCAGCGGCGCCGCTCTAAATCCCGCCAAAGCAAGAACGGCGAATCCGGCACCGGAGATAACAACATGCCAGACAGTGACGAAGATAACCCCCTCCAGCAGGATTCAGTGCAGGAGGACGAAGGAGCTAGCCCTCATGAGAGAGCGGCCGACAGAGAGGTTGAGGACGACAACTATATGCCTCCCTCCGAAGACGAGGCAAGCCTCGACGACGGCGAATTCGTCGTGCCAGAGGATCCCGTCGAATAAGAGCGTTTCAAACGCAGGCTTATGGCCACGGCACGCAGCCTCAAGAAAAAACAGCAGCAGCTTAGAGCTGACCAAGACTTGCTAGCCGACAGATGGACCGAAGTCCTGGCGGCCGAAGAGTATAAACTCGAGCGCCCCTCCAAGAGCTACCCAAAGCGTAGGCTGCTACCCCAACTTGAGGAGGAAGCAACTAAACCTACATTACCAGCGTACGATGCGCCCGATCAGCCACCCCGTGGCCGCGACAGAGAGGCCTTCAGGCCCTCGACCCAAGCCGCACCCCGGCACTGCTCATAACATACCAGAGTACGGGGAGACGCAACAGACCTGCGAGACATACTAGAGGACAAGGCAAGGCAAACAATATCGATCTATGGATCGCGTGGGCGCCCCATATCACGTGATAATAACCGTCACACCGGATATAATAAATACGGCCAGGCTAAATACAACAGACCAAGCTCATCTGAGCTGCGCCGCGATATAGCCCAGTACAGGGGCGCCGCACACCCACTATGCTTCACAGACAAAGTAATGGATCATCAAATCCCCGAGGGTTTGAAGCCCGTAAACATTGAATCATATGATGGCACAACTGATCCTGCGGTATGGATCAAGGATTATCTCCTTCATATCCACATGGCCCGCGGTGATGATCTACACGCCATCAAATACCTCCCGCTCAAGCTTAAAGGACCAGCTCGACATTGGCTTAACAGCCTGCCAGCAGAGTCAATTAGTTGCTGGGAGGACCTGGAATCCGCATTCCTTGACAACTTCCAGGGCACTTACTTGCGACCACCAGACGCCGATGACCTAAGCCACATAATCCAGCAGCCAGAAGAATCGGCCAGACAATTCTGGACACGGTTCCTAACCAAGAAAAATCAAATAGTCGACTGTCCAGACGCCGAGGCCCTTACAGCCTTTAGGCATAATATCCGAGACGAATGGCTTGCCCGGCACCTGGGACAGGGAAAGCCAAAATCTATGGCAGCCCTTACGACACTCATGACCCGCTTCTGCATGGGCGAAGACAGCTGGCTAGCTCGTAGCAATAACATAACCAAGAGCCCTGGTAATTCGGATACCAAGGACAACAATGGCAGGTCACGTCGCAACAAGCACAAGCGCCGCATTAATGGTGAAAATACCAAGGATACGGCAGTCAACGCCGGATTCAGAGGCTCTAAACCCGGCCAGCGGAAGAAGCCATTCAAAAGAAACCCTCCGGGCCCATCCAACTTAGACCGGATACTCGACCGCTCGTGCCAGATACACAGCACCCCCGAACAACCAGCCAACCACACCTACAGGGATTGTTGGGTGTTCAAGCAGGCAGGCAAGTTAAGTGCCGAAACCAGAGACAAGGGGCTGCGTAGTGATGACGAGGAGGAGCCCCGGCCGCCGAACAACAGAGGACAAAAGGGATTCCCCCTGCAAGTGCGGACGGTGAACATGATATACGCAACCCACATCCCCAAGAGGGAGCGGAAGCGTGCTCTCAAGGACGTCTATGCGTTGGAGCCAGTCGCCCCAAAGTTCAACCCATGGTCCTCCTGCCCGATCACATTTGATCGAAGGGACCACCCCACTAGCATCAGTCACGGCGGATTCGCTGCATTGGTCCTAGACACAATCATTGACGGATTTCACCTCACTAGAGTCCTCATGGACGGCGGCAGCAGCCTGAACCTGCTTTATCAGGATATAGTGCAAAAAATGGGTATAGATCCCTCAAGGATCAAACCCACAAAGACAACCTTTAAAGGTGTCATACCGGGTGTAGAAGCCAGCTGTACAGGCTCAGTTACACTCGAAGTGGTCTTCGGATCCCCGGATAATTTTCGAAGCGAAGAGTTAATCTTCGACATAGTCCCATTCTGAAGTGGCTATCATGGCCTGCTCGGACGAACCGCATTTGCAAAGTTCAATGCGGTGCCGCACTACGCATATCTCAAGCTCAAGATGCCAGGCCCTCGCGGAGTCATCACGGTAAATGGAAACACCGAACGCTCTCTCCGAACGGAGGAGCACACAGCGGCCCTGGCGGCGGAAGTACGGAGCAGCCTTTCAAGGCAGCTCTCCAATCCGGGTATTAAACGTCCGGACAACGTCAAGCACGCCCGAAGCAACCTACAACAGAGTCGGCTGGCACGATCCGAGCAAGCGTAGCAGTGCGGCCCCAACCCCAGCCCTCGTCAGATGATGCTATCGGTACCACGCGTACATAATTATGCTTTGAAAATACCATGGGCATAAGGGGAGGGGCACAACTACGGCACGCCCAGAATGCGGCTCAACCGCACTTAGGGGCTCCCTATTCGGCCGTTTTCCTTTTTTATATACTTTCAGGACCCAACTACTCAGAAGGCCTGTCCGGCAATACACTCGCCGAACACACGATGCAACAGCCAGGGTGAGGACAAGCCGCGTCGAATGTCCAGGTGGTCTCTATAACGAGCTTAATACTTGTTTTACTTCAAATCCCACAGCTTGCCCCTGAGAGGGGGACATGTCAAATAATCCGATCTCTTGCTTATCGCACTACTTGTATTGTTCTGCTTTCGCAGCAGCCCATTTTTAATAAACAATACATAGCTCTTATCTATTATTGTACTCATCTATTTTTTATATACAAATATGTTCGGTCATGACATTCTGCAACCGTACACTTTGGTGCGGCCAATACACCAGGGGCTTAAGCACCCCATAACATGGTGTGAGAAGACCAAACACTCTCATGAGTGCGACACCCCGAACTTATAGCACTATATGCATCGGCTCCGAATCATGTCTTTGGTTAATAGTTGGGTTTGCCCGGCTCCCATGTTTTGGTACCTTACGTTCTGCAATGTTAAGGTAGCGCTGGGAGAACTACTGCGATTGTGCCCCAGTTGAGCTGGGTTAACACCTCAGTAGAGAAAGCTAAAACTGACTGTCATGATAGTGCGAGAGACCGGTCGCTATTCGTGAGGTTTTTCGAGTCCTTAAAGACTTATGCTGCTTAGAGCGAGGAACCGGACTTATCCGGCCTAGGCGTGGATAGCGCCCCGAACTCGGTCTTCCGAATACTAGGGGCTTCTCTGAAATTTAAAATTATAGAATTCTATGGCTAAGTGAGAGTGATAAAGCATTATAAGTCTGACGGCCTGGTTTGTTGTGCTGAGCGCCTCCCTAGATGGACCCAAGAATGGGAACAAGAGCACTCAGGTTTATCCTGAACACCCCAGCACTCGTGGCATGGGGGTCGAAGCCGACGACGTGCATCTCTCAGATTTGATAAACGGCTGCACGGAAGGTAAGATTTTAAATTAACAAGCATTGCTTAACGCATATGAACAAAGTTTTCAGCGTACAAGATAACATATGCGAGCCTACTCAAAAATTACATCTTTGGAGCATTCGTCCGCTATACGGCGAGCACCCTTCAGGACGCCCTTATAATACATCTCGGGCGTGCGATACTCCTTACTCGGCGGTGGCACGTACGTCAAAAGCTTCTCAGCGTCCAGCTTGCCCCAGTGCACTTTAGCATGGGCAAGGGCCCGACGGGCACCTTCGATACAGAGGGAGCGCTTGACGACCTCAATCCACGGACACGCGTCCACCAGTCGCCGCACCAGACCGAAGTAGCTCCCAGGTATGGCTTCTCCAGGCCACAGCCGAGCTATGAGGCCCTTCATGGCCTGTTCGGCCACCTTGTGGAGCTCGACCAGCTGCTTCAGCTGGTCGCTCAGGGGCACCGGATGTTCGGCCTTAGCATACTGAGACCAGAACACCTTTTCTGTCGAGCTCCCCTCTTTGGCTCGATAGTATGCGGCGGCATCAGACACACTACGGGGCAGATCGGTGAACGCTCCTGGAGAGCTCCGGATTCGGGTAAGTAGCAGATAATTAACTTTTATATTCTTGCTTTGCATAAAGAATGCCTTACCCGCCGCTATTTTCTTCATCGCCTCGATCTCCTGAAGGGCCTTCTGGGCTTCGGCCGCGTTTTTGGCACCCTCAAGAGCCAGGGCGAGCTCGGTGAGGGAGTCCTAGATTAGGGGGTGTCCGGATGGCCGGACTATGACCTTCGGCCGAACTCCTGGACTACGAAGATACAAGATTGAAGACTCCGCCCCGTGTCCGGATGGGACTTTCCTTGGCGTGGAAGGCAAGCTTAGCGATACGATACGAAGATCTCCTCCCATTGTAACCGACTCTGTGTAACCCTAGCCCTCTCCGGTGTCTATATAAACCCTAGAGTTTTAGTCCATAGGATGAAGAACAATCATACCATAGGCTAGATTCTAGGGTTTAGCCACTCCGATCTCGTGGTAGATCTACTCTTGTACTACCCATATCATCAATATTAATCAAGAAGGAGTAGGGTTTTACCTCCATCGAGAGGGCCCGAACCTGGGTAAAAACATCGTGTCCCTTGTCTCCTGTTACCATCCGCCTAGACGCACAGTTCGGGGCCCCCTACCCGAGATCCGTCGGTTTTGACACCGACACTCGGACTCTCGAGTCTTCGAGTCACGCTCCAAACTCTCGTGTTTTTCCACGAGAGCCTGGAGCTCTTGCCGCACCTCCGCCACCCGCGCCTCCTGCTTCTCTCACTCGGCGCGCTCCAGGGCCGCACTGTTTTCGGCCTTGGAGACCGCCTCCTTCAGGGTCGCCACCTCGGCCGTGGCCCCTGCAACATTTAAGTCGGTCATGTCATTATTTGCAACCAAGTATTTCTATATACATTTACATGCGGTATTACATACCCTCCTTGTCCTCGAGCTGCTTCTTGGCACGGCCGAGCTTGTTCTCGGACCGCTCGGGGCTTCCCTTCAATGCATTGACCTCCGCAGTTAGTGCGGCAGAGGTCAGCAGCGCAGCCTGCATTCTCATATCGACATATTTTTATTAGACTCCTGCGTATATCCTTTTAGATCCTCAGCTCGGCTTTTCTTTCCGAACGCCGAACCGAGCATCAGGGGCTACTGTCTATGCGGTAACATTTTTATATGTTTTGAACACATACCTCAAAGCCTGTTAACAGACTTGTACAGGCTTCTGTCAGCCCGCTCTTGGCGGACTGAACCTTTTGAATCACCGCACTCATAACAGTGCGGTGTTCCTCATCGATGGAGGCGCCGTTAAGCGCCTCCAACAAATTGTCCGGTGCCTCCGGATGGACGGAGGTCGGCAGCGGCGTAGGCTTGCCCTTCTTATGAAGGCGCCGCCTGTCGGACTCTGGAACCGCTGGTGGTTCTAGAGCAGTGTCCGGCCCGGGGCCGGACTTAGACCCCTCCGGGGCTTTACCCCCTTTGGGCCTGGAGTCCGGGAGGTCGCCTTGGGGCGCCTCCAGGACCACCTCCTCCTGGTTCGGTCCCTTTTGGGACTCCACCTCGGCATCGTCCGCAGGGAGCGGGGAGGAGGCCGTCGGAAGTGAAGCGCTATTCACATCCGACGAATTCAGGGAGCCGCTCGATGAAACGCCGAGCTGAGCTCTGGGTGGACTGCATAATTAAAATTCGGCGTCAGAAGCTATCGAATAATAAAGGAGCACCATGAGTCATTCGGTTAACCGGACACTTACGATTTTGCCAGGGGCTTGACCCTGGATGGCCACTCCTCCCCGCCGTCTTCGGCATCGGAGGCATAGTCCGGCAGAAGGGTCTTCCCCTTCTTGGACCCTCCGGCCTCCCCAATTGGGGCGACCTTCCTTTTCTTTCCTCCCCCCGTTGGAGGGGGAGAGGCTTCTTCTTCTTCCTCCTCCTTGTCTTCCGAGGCGGAGGGTGCGTCGGGGTTGTCGGGCGATGAATCCGACACCACCAGGCGCCGAGAGCTCCTTCGAGTCCCCATGGCCTTCTTCTTGGCCTTCTTCTCCGGCACCACGTGAGGTGCCAGAACCAGCAGCTTCATTAAACGAGCGTCCGCTAGGTCTTCGGGCAAAGGAGCCGGACGGTTGATCTATCAGGCCTTCTTCTGCTAGTCCTGTTAAAGGGATGGGGGTTTAGATCCCGCATAGAGTCAGACTATGAAAGAAAAGAGTCCCGTAAAGGGTAGAGTAACTTACCTCGTTGGCCCGACGCCGCGAGCTGAATCCGCGATCTTCGATAGCGGATGCGGGGGCCTCGGCGCCCTTAAACAGCACCTTCCAGGCATCTTCGTACGTAGTATCGAAGAGCCCACTCAAGGCTTGGTGCTGTGCCGGATCAAACTCCCACAATTTGAAGGCCTGTTGTTGGCATGGGAGGACCCGGCGGATAAGCATGACCTGGACTATGTTGACGAGCTTGAGGTTCTTGCTGACCAGCTTTTTGACGCAGGTTTGGAGTCCGGTCAGCTCTTCCGAATCTCCCCACGTTAAGCCCGTCTCATTCCAGGAGGTGAGCCGTGTGGGAAAGCCAAATCGGAATTCGGGGGCCGCTTCCCATTTGGGGTCGCGTGGCTCGGTGATGTAGAACCACCCCGATTGCCATCCTTTTATTGTCTCCACGAAGGAGCCCTCGAGCATAGGACATTGGCCATCCGGCCCACCATGGCACCTCTGCACTCCGCTTGGCGACCGCTCACCACTTTTGGCTTGACATTAAAAGTCTTCAGCCATAAGCCGAAGTGGGGCTGGATGCAGAGGAAGGCCTCACACACGACGATGAACGCCGAGATGTTGAGGATAAAGTTCGGGGCCAGATCGTGGAAGTTCAGGCCGTAATAGAACATGAGCCCCCGAACAAACGGGTGAAGAGGAAAACCCAGTCCGCGGAGGAAATGGGGAAGAAAAACAACCCTCTCATGGGGCCTGGGGGTGGGGATGAGTTGCCCCGCATCTGGAAGCCGGTGCGCGATGTCGTCAGACAAGTATCCGGCCGTCCTCAACTTTTTGATTTGCCCCTCCGTGACGGAGGAGGCCATCCATCTACCTCCCGCTCCGGACATGATTGGAGTAGGTTGAGGTGGGAAATGCGGGCTTGGGCGTTGGAGCTCGAGCGCGCAGGGACGAATAAGCAAAGGAGGAAGAAGGCGTAAATGGAAAGGGTAGATTCTTATCCCCTTATATGGGCGGCCGAAACTACGAGCCCCCGCCGGCCTAATAAAACTCGCTTATCTCCCAAGCGCCGCGGTTAATGGCGCGGTTGGGTTCCTCGCCCGTATTGATGAGAATGCCGGAATAAGGGGACACGATCTCTGCTTTGACAAGACATGCCAAGGAAACCGCCTCGCTAAACGCGCTGAGGTGGAACGGTAAAATGAATAAAAGCCTGGCCGTGGCGTGAGGTCATGCTGCAGAATACGTCAGCAGATTAGATTGGTGCAAATGTTATTCTCTCTATGGTGGCATGTGGAACTTATTTTGCAGAGCCGGACACTATCCTGGTGTTCAACATCTTCTATGAAGTATTCGGAGGAGGAACCCGCCTTGCAATGCCGAAGACAACTTGCACGCCAAACTCGTCGTCATTGAAGCCTGGTTCAGGGGCTACTGAGGGAGTCCTGGATTAGGGGTTGTCCGGATGGCCGGACTATGACCTTTGGCCGGACTTCCCGGACTATGAAGATACAAGATTGAAGACTCCGTCCCATGTCCGGATGGGACTTTCCTTGGCGTGGAAGGCAAGCTTGGCGATACGATATGAAGATCTCCTCCCATTGTAACCGACTTTGTGTAACCCTAGCCCTCTCCAGTGTCTATATAAACCGGAGAGTTTTAGTCCGTAGGACGAACAACAATCATACCATAGGCTACCTTCTAGGGTTTAGCCTCTCTGATTTCGTGGTAGATCAACTCTTGTAATACCCATACCATCAATATTAATCAAGCAGGAGTAGGGTTTTACCTCCACCGAGAGGGCCTGAACCTTGGTAAAAACATCGTGTCCCTTGTCTCCTGTTACCATCCGCCTAGACGCACAGTTCGGGACCCCCTACCCGAGATCCGCCGGTTTTGACACCGACAATTGCCATGAAAAAATAGTTGCTATCATTGTGATGATTAATTTTCCATTATATATGTAACAAAAAATATAGAACTCGTACGTTGAACAAAAGACACAAAAAACACAAACAAATCGCAATGATTTACGAATCCCCATTGTTGATTATATCGGACAAGGGGACTTGGCTTTCTACCACTATGGGGCAGGCCTGGAAAAAATGATACAGTTTTTGAGAGGCCATAAACACGACGTATGCGATCTTTTGATATTGCAAATATCTACTTTGCAAGGAGAAACCACCTCAGAAACATAGTAAACCGGCCTATGACTTTGTATGTGTGGCCTTCCTCCTCGCATTCAACCACTAGGACTGCACTACCACCCTGTTGGTTGCCTCTCAACTCTAAAGGTTATCGGCTGCTCCTGGCCATGACTAGAAGCCAGGCCCTAGAGGATGAGCTCTCCACGTGAATCGGTGATGAACTCCTGATTGACAAAGTGGACAATCCGACCTACGATGAAGGTTTTGATGAGCCCGATACAGCCCTCGAATCGGTGATGTAGCACATTGCGCCGAATGCAAACATCTGCCCTGGCGCGAAGACGCCGACGGGAATTGTATACCTCATATGATCTTTGAGCTCGCCCAGCATGTCTCGTTCCTAGAGCGCCACTGTTGGAGTATTTTTTGGTAGATCCCTTGACAGGGTATTATGGCTAGGCGAATGGAGCAGAGAGGGAAGATGAGAAGGTTTACCTAGGTTCAAGCCTTCACAATGGAGTCCCTACTTCTTGCTCGCATGTATTGACTAAGTATAGGTGTGTGCAATGATGACCGAGAGATTAAGTATCAACTCTATGGTTCTTTTCTTATCGACTGCCTAACCCTGACTTATATATGGGTATTGAGGCATATAGGTTTACATGGTCTTAGTTGGTTAAGGTTATGGAGGAGTCCTCCTAGACACCGGCTTCCTTGTCATGCACTCCAAGTCCTCTAGGCCTTCATCTGCTATGGGCTCGTAGGCTGGTACAGCGACCTAGGGTACAAATCGGCCTAGGAGGCATGGGCCGGTTACTAATATGATGAGGCACCCCTAACCCTAGGTTGTAACACCATCACCACCCCTGTATTACACATGGACCTCAACTCCAAATCGCCTACTGAGATTGCCAATCTTTACTCTTCCTTTGTCTTCATCACACATTAATACAGTTCTGTCATAGAAACTCATCATGTGTTTCTACATTGTCCGACTCGAATGTTCTATAAGTTACATTAATTCTAAGTCCACCGTATTGAGGTTGTAATTTGTTAAATTTAGAAATCTCTACTCCTATAAAAACGAGTTGGTGATAATGGTGTGCATGCCATCCTTCATTATGGACCATACAATCTATATCTGACGGACAACAAGCAAACTACGACAACTTTGTAAAAAAGAAGTAACACTCTGCTCCAAATTCACAAATAACGTCTTCTCTCTCCTATTTATCCTTATCTCTCCAACGCCTCATCCCACAAAGAAAAGAAGACCCTGGAACAATCTGGCATGGTGGCCGCTGTCAGCGTCGTCCATCCCAATGCCTCCTCTCAGCCCTACCACGGACTACCACCATGACCAACTCCTCGTTGTATCCCGCCCCTTCCTCATCCCCAATGCGGTGTTGGAAATATGCCCTAGAGGTAATAATAAAATGGTTATTATTATATTTCCTTGTTCATGATAATTGTATATTGTTCATGCTATCATTGTATTAATTGGAAACCATAATACATGTGTGAATACATAGACCACAACATGTCCCTAGTGAGCCTCTAGTTGACTAGCTCGTTGATCAATAGATGGTTATGGTTTCCTAACCATGGACATAGGATGTCATTGATAACGAGATCACACCATTAGGAGAATGATGTGATGGACAAGACTCAATCCTAAGCATATCACAAGATCGTGTAGTTCATTTGCTAAAGCTTTTCTAATGTCAAGTATCATTTCCTTAGACCATGAGATTGTGTAACTCCCGGATACGTAGGAGTGCTTTGGGTGTACCAAACGTCACAACGTAACTGGATGACTATAAAGGTGCACTACAAGTATCTCCGAAAGTGTTTGTTGGGTTGGCATGAATCGAGACTGGGATTTGTCCCTCCGTATGATGGAGAGGTATCTCTGGGCCCACTCGGTAATGCATCATCATAATGAGCTCAATGTTACTAAGTAGTTAGTCACGGGATCATGCATTATGAAATGAGTAAAGTGACTTGCCGGTAATGAGATTGAACGAGGTATTGGGATACCGACGATCGAATCTCGGGCAAGTAACATACCGATTGACAAAGGGAATTGTATACGGGGTTGCTTGAATCCTTGACATCGTGGTTCATCCGATGAGATCATCATGGAACATGTGGGAGCCAACATGGGTATCCAGATCCCGTTGTTGGTTATTGGCCAGAGAGATGTCTCGGTCATGTCAGCATGATTCCCGAACCCGTAGGGTCTACACACTTAAGGTTCGATGACGCTAGGGTTATGAGGGAAGTTTGTATGTGGTTACCGAATGTTGTTCGGAGTCCCGGATGAGATCCCAAACGTCACGAGGAGTTCCGGAATGGTCCGGAGGTAAAGATTTATATATGGGAAGTCCAGTTTCAGTCACCAGAATAGTTTCGGGGGTTATCGGTATTGTACCGGGACCACCGAAAGGTGTCCGGAGGTCCACCTGCCCCGGGGGACTTGATGGGCTGAATATGGGAGGGAACCAGCCCCTAGTGGGCTGGTGCGCCCCTCCCCAAGGGCCCAAGGCGCCTAGGGTTGAAATCCCTAGGGGAGGGGGCGCCTCCACCTTGCTTGGGGGGCAAGCCTCCCCTCTTGGCCGCCGCCCCTCCCCTCTAGATGGGATCTGGAGGGTGCCGGCCCCCTCTCCCCTTCCCCTATATATAGTGGGGGTTTTGGGGATGCCAAGAACATGAGTTTTCCCTCTCTCCTGGCGTAGCCCTACCCCTCTCCCTCCTCGTCTCTCGCAGTGCTTGGTGAAGCCCTGCTGGAGTGCCATGCTCCTCCATCACCACCACGCCGTTGTGCTGCTGCTGGACGGAGTCTTCCCCAACCTCTCCCTCTCTCCTTGCTGGATCAAGGCACGGGAGACGTCATCGGGCTGCATGTGTGTTGAACGCGGAGGCACCGTTGTTGGGTGCTTAGATCGGATTTGGCCGCGATCTGAATCGCTTCGTGTACGACTCCACCGACCGCGTTCTTGCAACGCTTCCGCTTAGCGATCTTCAAGGGTATGAAGATGCACTCCCTCTCTCTGTTGTTGCTAGAATCTCCATAGATTAATCTTGGTGATGCATAGAAAATTTTGAATTTCTGCTATGTTACGCAACAGTGGGATCATGAGCTAGGTCTATGCATAGTTTCTATGCACGAGTAGAACACAAGTTGTTGTGGGTGTTGATTTTGTTGAATATGCTTACCGTTACTAGTCCTATCTTGTTTCGACGGTATTGTGGGATGAAGCGGCCCGGACCGACCTTACACGTACACTTCCGTGAGACAGGTTCCACCGACTGACATGCACTTGTTACATAAGGTGGCTAGCGGGTGTCTGTCTCTCCCACTTTAGTCGGATCGGATTCGATGAAAAGGGTCCTTATGAAGGGTAAATAGCAATTGGCATATCACGTTGTGGTTTTGGCGTAGGTAAGAAACGTTCTTGCTAGAAACCTATAGCAGCCACGTAAAAACTTGCAACAACAATTAGAGGACGTCTAACTTTTTTTTGCAGCATATGCCATGTGATGTGATCACTACAAAAAAAAGACATATTCGTGACATTTTGGGTCGAACAGATCTTTTTTCTGTCATACATATGACACTTCTATGACGATAATTGTGACAAAACCTGGTATCATCATAGATGGTGGGCTCCTACCTCTATGACAAAAAATCATGACAGAAAATGGGCTTTTCGTCCTGCGCGGGCCGGAGACGCAGCTGCATGACATTCTTTGGGCCATCCATGATGGAAAAAACCGTGGTAGAAGCATGGGCGAGGAAACTTTCGAGGAGTTCCCGGTTACGGTGGGTGGTCGGGGGCCGAGCGATGCTCGTTTCTCTCGTACATGTACGCGCATGTGTGCGAGGCGTTGGCTCTAACTGAACCCGAGCGAGGCGTTGGGCTCTAACTGAACCCGAGTGATTGCACTGCAGGCTACGCGTTACTGAACCCGAACGATCGATCGATGGCTGTTAACTAAACCCGAGCGATCGATTCCTTCACTACTGCTGCTAACTGAAGTTGATCGATGCTGCCTCTATGGATGAACAGTGAGCATTGCCGGGGGGGGGGGGTTGGATGAACAGTGAGCGGTGGGAGTGGATGAACAGGACCCGTGGCGTTGCCTTTGGATGAACAGGACCCCGATCGATCGAGCCGGTTGGGGCTGGATGAACAAGACCCCGTGGAGGGCTGGATGAACAGGACGACCCCGTGAAGGGCTGTATGAACAGTAGACGGTGGAGGGGTGGATGAACAGTAGCCAATGGAGGGGTGGTTAAACAGGAGCCCGTGGAGAGGGGTGGTTGAACAGTAGCCGATGGAGTAGCGCGCGGTGGAGGCTGGATGAACAGGAGCCCGTGGATGTACAGTCGCAGGTGGAGGCTAGAGGAGGTCGACGGTGGATGAATAGTAGCCCGTGGAGGCTGGAGGAGGTCGACGGTGGAGATGAACAGTATCCCGTGGAGTCCCGTTTTGCGGTACGCCACACCCCTCCCGATGAACAGGACCCTCGTTTCGACCGTAGCGCTCCAACACAAGTCCGTTTCATCCGTTTTGCGGTATGCTACACCCCTCCCGATCAACAGGACCCCCGTTTCGACCGTAGGAGGTCCATTTCCTCCGTTTTGCGGTACGCCAGACCCCTCCTGATGAACAGGATCCCGTTTCAAACGTGGCCGGTCGAACACAAGGCCGTTTCCTCCGTTCTGCGATACGCCAGGCCTCGTTTCCATCGCATGTTCCGTCCAAGCCCTCCCGATGAACACGACCACACATTCCGTTCTGACCCAGCCGGTTGGCTCCCCATGAACACGATGACGACGTTGTTTCTCCGTTCCGACCCAGCCAATGTACACGAGCCCTGGCTGTACGTATATATGCGCGAGTAGGCGTTCGAGACCCCGCCCGTATGTACACATACGTGGCCGTATTTTCTTTCTTGCACCCTGGCCACTGTACGTACGTGTACATGCTACGTGCGCGTCTCTACTACAAAACGTGCGCGCCTCTACATCCACCACTATATATGTACGTACACGTTCGCGACCAGAATGACAATGCTACATACGCTTCAACCAGGTGGGTCCCGACTGTCAGGCACTTCCTTGCGTGCGAAGATGTAGCTGGTGGGTCCCAGCAGTGAGGGGGAAATATATTTTTTTGTGAAGTACGATGGCCCGTCCGGTGGGTCCCCGCTGTCAGGTGGAGGAATAATTATTATGCACGTAATAAGGAGGCACTTCCTTCCTGCGGTCGTGGACCCACCTGTCAGCCTCTCCACGTACAGTTCACGTCCGATGGAAGTCGTTCCTTGACCATGTTGACCACGTCGCGCCGAGAGCACCAGGGCGGTGGATGACGATGAGGCCTAGGAAGGGGACGATGCGGAGCCAGGGAAGACGCGGCAGTGGATGCCCACGCGTAGAGGAGTACGAGGGTTCACTGGTTCACTGCAGTGTGAGGCTGCCGTCGCCGCAGAATAACAGGGGGTGTGGGTGAGTAGAGGGATGGCCTGGCCAGTGGTGGGAGTAGTAGGCGGCGGTGAGGCCTCTGCCGCATTGCGGCCGGCCACGGGAGGCAGGAGCACGAGGCACGACCGGCGCTGGTTTGGGCGGCTGGAGCAAGAAGACCAGAGGTTGAAGAAGCACTATGGCCGTTGGATGGACATCGTACGGTCACTGGAGCTAGAATCGTGCATATTGACTAAGTTGACAAAGCCCTCCGTCCCCGTCAACTTAGTAGGCCCACAAGTCAGCCTGCCACAATACTGGGTCCCAGCTAACAGGGGGAGTATTCATTTTTTTTGTTCGTAATAAGGAGGCACTTCCTTGCGTGTGAAGATATAGCTGGTGGGTCCGAGCTGTCAGCGGCGGTAACGTTTTTTTCGCGAAATACAAAGGCCCTTTCGGTGGATCCCTGATGTCAGGTGGAGGAATCATTATTTTGCGTGTAATAAGGAGGCATTTCCTTGTGTGCGGTCGTGGACCCAGCTGTCGGCCTCTCCACATACAGTCCACTTCAGATGCATGTCGGTCATTGACCACGTTGACCAGGCTGCGCCGAGAGCACCAGGGCGGTGGACGACGACAAGGCCTAGGAAGGGAACGAGACGGAGGCAGGGAAGACTCGACAGTTGTTTCCCACGCGGAGGGGAGTACGACCGTACGAGGGTTTACTGGTTCGTCTGCCGTCGCCGGAGAATAACAACAGGTGTGGGTGAGTAGAGGGATGGCTAGGCCAGCGATGGGAGTACGGTGGGGCGGTGAGGCCTGCGCGGTAGCACAGCCGGCCGTGGGGAGGAGGGAGCATGAAGTCCCGCTGGCGCTTGTTTGAGCGGATGGAGCTGGAAGAGCAGAGATTGAAGAAGCACGACAGCCATTGGATGGAAATCCAACAATCACTGCTTGTGCGTCAACCTTTTTTTAGGAAAGCCTCAAATCTGTGGAAAACAGCATACATCCCATCTGCCATTATTTCTAATAATTTACAGCCCATTTGCTCATTCTTAAGGGGTTTTTGAGCCCATATTCTTTTTGTTAGCATTACAGCCCATATTGTGGCCAGGGTTAAAAAATTATAAGAAATTTTGCATATTTCGGTGCGATCCGAACTGTTTTTAATCTTGAAATTTCGAGTCACATTCAAACTGATTTTAAAAATAAATGTATATCAATATAAAGTCCAACAAATTGTCCACGCATAAAAATCAATGCAATTGAAAATCTCGAAGTGAAAAACAGAAATTTGAAACTAATTGCCGGTTTGACGTGTTTTAAAAATGTACAGCTCATTTCTCATTACTGATAGGCCATTTTCTCGGCCAGCCGAATGAAGCTCTCCTTGTCTTCAAAGATTTACAGCCCAACAGGCCTGACAAAGCGACTTACTTGGCAAATCACAAAAAAACTAGGCTGTGGCCGTGGACCCAGCTGTCAGCCTCTCCACGTACAGTACTCTTTCGATGGAAGTCGGTCGTTGACCACATTGACCACACCGCGCTGAGAGCACCACGGCGGTGGACGACGGCGAGGCCTAGGAAGGGGATGACGCGGAGCCGGGGAAGACGCGGCAGTGGATGCCCACGTGTAGAGGAGTATGAGGGTTCACTCGTTCGGCTGTGATGTGAGGCTGTCATCGCCGCAGAATAACAGGGGGTGTGGGTGAGTGGAGGGATGGCCTGGCCAGCGGCGGGAGTAGTAGGGGGCGGTGAGGCCTCCGCGGCATCACAGCCGGCCACGGGAGGCAGGAGCAGGCGGCATGACCAGCGCTACTTTGGGCGACTGGAGCAAGAAGACCAGAGGTTGAAGAAGCACGATGGACGTTGGATGGACATCGTACGGTCACTGCAGCTAGAATCGTTCATATTGACTAAGTTGACAAAGCCCTCCGTCCCCGTCAACTTAGTGGGCCCAGCTGTCAGCCTCTCCATGAACAATATACTTCCGATGGAAGTCGTTCCTTGACCACGTTGACCACGCCGAGTTCCGTTGCATGCATGCGTCCATGGGCGTGGTGCGTCCCCATTGTCAGCCTCTCACGTACAATCATCTTCGCAGCGATAGCCTGGCCGGTGGTGGGGTAGCACTTCGTAGCGATGCGTGCTAAGCAGAGCCGCTAGCCGCCGGAGGCCGGACCAGGCGGTCCTGGCGACGCTGGAGGAAGAAGACGAGAGATTGAAGGTGCATGCCTGGAAAGAGTACATATTGCTACTGACTATCTGAGAGTCGTTCAGAAAATCAAAGCACCAAAGAACCTTGGTGGACATTGTATGGTGTTTCATGAGATCAAAGAACGAAGCAATTTATTTAGGGCTTGTCTTTTTAGTCATGAACAGCGCAAATGTAATGAGGAGCCTCATAGACTAGCATGTATGGTTACGTCTCTTGATATAGGTAGGCATGTGTGGCTTGATGCACCACCTGCTCATTTATGTATCCCTGTAAGCATTGAACTTAGGCAATAAAGTGCGCTGTGATTATCAAAAAACAAAATGCTGGGCTCATTATAAATATAATGTTATGTTAGAAGGAGTAATTAATATCAAAGAATAAACCAGAGAGTCACATTTTTTTATATATAATTAATAAATTAATGAGTTATTGCTCAAAATAAAAATGAGCGCGTTATTATTAAATTGGTCCTTAAAATCTTCGCAAGCTTTTGTACGCAATCACCAGGATTTTCCTTGCCTGTGAGTCAAAAACAACCAGGATTTTCCTTGCCAACTTCCGTTAAACATTTACTTTTATAAGTTAATAACACGTGGGATGTTTTTATAATGTATATATAAGTCTCTATAAAATATACGATAATAGTAATAATATAAATATATATAATGTGGTTAGAAGGGAAAATATAAATTGGACACAACATTATTATTCTTATATATAGATAAATAGAACAGAGACCTGCGTTTTATTAAAAAATACATTGGGCTGCCGATCTTTAAGAAAAAGCCCATAGGCCGGTATGGACCTCAAAAAATAAGTTGAAACCACTGTCTCCGTATGTCGTGGGCTAAGCATGTTAAAATACAAAACCTAGGCCTAGCTGATACTTGTTCGCCCTCTGGAAAAAAATGATACCAGATCCCCGAGCGAACTGGATTAAAGAGGGGGCCGGCGGCACGACTGAAGAAGCACATCAGGAGCGATTTTTTTCTTCAGTGGATGGCTCTCGATAGCGTTTTTTACTTGCCTCTGCACCATACAACTTGTATTTTTAGCCTCTCAGTCTGTCGTGGTGGACCAGCATCCCATTTGCTGGGCGGGCCAACCTACAAAAACCAGCACTCGATTTTTCATCAAGCCCCTAACAAAGCAGGTGCAATTCTTCTCAGGAAGAAGGTGTGCCGTTGACACCCACACGTCACATACCCCACAGTAGGCATACTAACAAGTTCACACACAAATACAACAGAAAAGGTAAACATTCGTATCAAACTCAGGTTCACAGGACACGTTCATATTCATAGCCAACATTCACTATCAACAACTCAAAAGATTCATATATACATAAGATCAGCATATCTATGCATCCAAATGATTGATAGATCACACGACAATATTCATGCATAATTCACAAAAAGATTCAGATATACACATGTTCAGTATGTTTATGCATCCAAATGATTGAGATCACAGCCAATATGATCCATGGACGAACTTTAATTACCTAGGGTACAGACTGGTAAATGGTGTTCAGTCGGAGGTACTTCTTGCTAAAATTAGTTCTTGTACGAGTAAACTTTCGAGTACATAAGAGGCAGCACAGACAATCTGAACTTTGCTTGTAGGTTTATCCTCAAATAGTGGCCTCGTGCCGAGCGAGGTTTGAGCAACTTGGCCACTACTTTCATCCAACTAGTTTACTGGCTCATCTTGGTCCTGTAGCTCGCCAAAATTCTACATTGCAGACGAGAAAGGAGGCAGTTGAGAAAATGAACCACCCAAAATTTTTGTGCAGTTCAACTGAAATGGAGCATCCCTGGCGTGCAGACTGATTAAGTGCCAGATGAATATACGCGTCAACCAACTTGTCTGGAATCTTTAGACTCCATGCCATACAGTTCGCTACCATATCTGCCGATAACCAAAAGGCACAAGTTGGGACCAAAGACTGGACTGTGTTCTTCTGGGCTATGCGCCAAGCAATATTTTTGGCGTTCACTCTCCTAATACTTGGGAGTTTGACAACTGGTTGACGCCGGTTGATACTCGAATGAATATAGGCACTTCTTGTCAACATCGATGCTTGTCTGAGTGAACTTTGGAGTACATGGCAGCAGCATAAGTATCTGTCCATCTGATCATTTTGTGCAGTTCTACTGAAATCACCCAATGCAATGATTTGCCTGCGAGTTCAGGCTCCAAGTTACTCCTTTATAAAATCGGCAAACAGTAGCACAATACCAAATTACCAATACATGACAAGCACAATAATCAGGATAAAGACCAGTACCAACCTGTGTGAGGTAGCATATCAATTACTATTTCCTTTCACTAGAAGTCGAGATAAGCGACTGACAGGAAACGAAGGAAGCAAGCAAGCCGAGACAAAGCGACTGACATGAAGGGAAGGAAGCGGTCGAGGCAATGAAGCACCCAAAGTTTTTGTGCAGTTCCACCAAAATCGAGCATCCCTGTTGGCACATATATTGAGAGAGTGAGATTACTGTAATAGTGGGACTAGTTGATGAAACATACACTAACAAACAGAAGCACCCTCATTATCTTAATGGGTAAAGTTAGCAACATAGTAGTCTTGCTTAAAGAGAGGTATTAGTTTATTTAATCAGTGCCAATTAGCTCAACACTCAAAACATTGCCATGTATCATAGGTTGCAAAACTTTAACGTGCAAAGATAAAGGAGTTTCTCATGACAGTAGCAACACAGTAGCACAATACATATATAGGTACAACAAACTAATATGGCTGAAGGCCTTAGGCTGGTACCAACCTGAGCAAAATATGCTTATTCAAGTAATTCCAGAAGAGATGATAAAGCACTCACTGGAATCACTCAATAGTATATATTTTTGTGCACTTCAAATGTATGGTTGAAATAACTCTTGTTTACCAGTGGTGAGATTATATCGAAAGATTATCAAGAACTTCTAGCAGAGTTAAAGCACTGGCTGGGATACAGTTCATTGTATTCTCTAGTGCAGTTCCACTAAAATGTACGATTGGCACAACATGATCCCTGTTTGCACAAGTAGGAAAAAGGTGAAACCTTCATTAGCTTAGTGAGAAAGGATAGAAAGACAATAGCATTATTATGTCATGACACTACCAAGATTCCCTCCCTGCTCCACCACATGATTCACCTCCAGATACATATATACACATACATGATTCAGCATAGGGTGCTACTAAAGATTTGTTTAACTCTGACGGGAAAATTAGGCAGCAATAAATTAGTGCTACTTAAGTACTCCTGATTAATTAAGTGACCTTGCAGGAGAGACGACAGAAGTGGAAGGGCTCCCTGGAGGATCGTCTCACATGTAAGGGAGACATTGCCGGAGCCCTTGAATGGCCTCGACTGAGGCCTCGACTTCAGCAAGATCAACTTGGCACTGTTGATCGTGTAGAGCTGGGTCACACATGCATCCAGAATCCGGTTAATTAGTATGATGTGTCGTTAAGCCAAGTACTACTATGCTGCATTTCTCTATCTATCTCTACTCTATTATCTATTACTCTTATACTCTTACAAAAAACAGATTTGGTGATCTTGTTGTTAAGTGCATCTCGATGTTACGTGTAACGAAGGAGCATCTTGCTAGTCTTCCAAGTAAATTAAGACTAGTAGCAACACAGCAATACAACACCACTAGCAAGATGTCAGGATAACATAGGACGGTACCATCGTGTGATCTTCTTCATTTCCTCCTCCTCCTCCTTCTTCTTCTTCCTCTTCATGCTCTGTTTCTCTTTCTCCTCACCAGTTGGTGAAACCAAGTACATGATTGGCCTTCTAGTTCAGAATTGGTTTTGTCAGTGAGGGAGTACAAGTGTACTAGTAAAAAATAGCATTATTTTCTCATGGCAGTCGGAAAATAGAGATGAACACATGCATTAAATATCATTCTTACCTAAAGGAAGGTTATGGCACCAATATGGATGATGAGGATTGGAACACAGATCTCCCTTTGTGCAGTTCCACCGAAATGAACCAACTGTTCCATTCTGACATTCCAGTTAAACAGCACAAAAGTCACTTCTTTTAAGAAGAGTTTTGTGCAGTGCACCAAAAGGTCACAACAGCAACCAGGTGAATTGGATATCCCTGTTTGCACAAAAAGGTACAGAGGAAACAGTCAGAGTCTCAAACAATTACAGGCAAAAACATTTGGCTAAACTTGTCGTGGCTTATAACAGTGGCATGGCTTCATTTTTACCAGGGACATTAGATTAAGAACAGCTAAATATTTGGTATAAGGGCATGGGACAGTGGGTGCACCAGCAGTCCAGCACCATGTACGTAAACAGGGGCATAAAGTGGTGATTCATAGTTTGTTCCCCCGAGAAACAAACATCCAAGAAACATATCTGGGTTGGTCCCATTTTTGTTCACTCTAGCCACCTACTCCTATGTGTGGATAGCAAATCTAGTCCTGGTCATACCACTGTGTACAGCGTTACCCCTATATTTCCCTTTTCGACCAAGATACCGGTTGGATGACCAGTCTGTACTACTTTCACCCCCTTTCCTTCCTGTTTGTACCAAGTCCGATGTACATACTAAATTCCCCCACCCCCACTTTATTTCTTGTTTGAACCAAGTACTCCCTCCGTCCGGAATTACTTGTCATCAAAATGGATGTGTCTAGAACTAAAATACATCTAGATACATCCATTTCAATGACAAGTATTTTCGGACAGAGGGAGTACAAGATTCGACTCCATGAAGTAGCTTTACCTCTAACAATAGAAGAAGAAAAACACTAGGTGACGTTGGACCATCCGATTGAGAGGAGCTGAGAGGTAGAAAATGATGCACATGCAGCAACGTAGCGAGCTGGGGAGGTAGAGCTAAGGCGGTTTCGAACGAAGATATATCTGAAGGTCGTCGGGATGTGGATAGGTGGGCGGCGGGAGGCCGGATCCGCCCACAGGCAACGACGAAGGGATCGGAGGACCTCCCGCGTCGGCGCTCGGCCAGAGATAACGGTGCGGCCGGCAGTGGGTCTCCTCCCTCGCTGTCGATGATGGCCTAAATGCTGCCCCTCCTCCCCTTCACCGGCGGAGGGGGATACGTCCAGATCTGTAACCAGCGGTGAGGATAGAAAGCCAGTGTTTTTTGAAGGGAGAAAGACAGTGTTACTACCCCTATCTTGTTTAGATCTGGAGAGGATGAGAGTGTGTGAATAGAGCAACCCTAGCAAGCAAGCGCGGAGGCTCCGGCCTATATATACGTAGTGGGGTAGTTTTCCTTTTTCACTCCATCAAAACAATCGTTTAAAATTGTGTACTACTACATGCCAGGTCACGGTTTTTTTAGTTGTTGATTGTTTTTTGAGATAGCTACCCGCTTGTTCCAAGTGGTGTTACGGTGTGCCAGGTCGCACTTTGTATCGTTCAAGTCTGGTACTACAAGTCCCTCCATTAAATGAACAACCACCCCCTCGTAAAAATTGTGAACAAGCCCACGGCTAAAATTAGCGGAAACGTGGGTTGCCCCAACATGCATTATTATTTATATTTTCTACTCCACATGTCATAGACACAAAAATAATGTGTCATAGACACAAAAATTGTGGCAAGATTCCCTTAGGCAAGCCAAAGTGTGTCTAACAATTTGAGCAACTCAGGTTAGGCAAGTGTGGCAAGTGTGGGAAAAATAATGTGGCAACATAAGACAAACATAGTCACAATCCAAACAGCCCCGTAATTTTTTGTGACATGCATGAAAATTTGGTTAGTTAAATTTATAGTCAAGATTTGGCAAGGTGCATCAAATCAACACATGCAAGTATCAAAAGGAAAGTCACGGCATGCATGCATGCGTTGTACTCCCTCCGTTTCCAAATATAAGTCTTTTTAGAGATTGCAACAAGTGACTACATACGAAGCAGAATATGTCTATGAAATGTGTAAAAAGACTTAGGCTGGCCATAGTGGGGGTAACATAAGTAGTATCATGCACTTGGGACTCGCAAACATGCTTATGTGGCAGGCAATTAAAGAAGAGAGAGATGGTTATAGTAACATAGGTAGATACCGTAACAAAATAAATGTGATGCTACTATGTGTCATGCATGTCAATAAATGAGACCACCTATGATACTAATCTATGATACTATGCACTATAGAGATAGTAACATAGACTAGTAACATATGCATGTTACTAGTCTAAGTTACTCCCCACTATGACCAGCCTTATATCGAGTGCAGTGCTTTGATGTGTCGCGTCAACTCGTAAAAGACCGAGAAATTTGATTACTACAACGCCATCTCCCTCGCGGACTGAGCTCCGGTGCCTTAACTGCACCTGCCTTTGGCTGCATGACAGGAGGGCCAACCACCTGTTGGGCCCACCAGTCATAGACGCAAAGGCAGGAGCAGTAAGTAGAAGCTTTCGCTACACGCTATCCCTCCCGCACGAGGTGGACGGACATGCAGCAGTGGATTCGATACTGTAGAAGTAGGAGTAACATCATTGTTCGTCTTCTCGAAGAGGCGAAGAGCCAAGCGCAACCCGAACGTGGCAGTTGCGAACGCTCGCGTGGTGCGGTGCCTTGGAGCACGCATATAGTAGCCAGGCTCTTGCATGAGACAAAATTGCTATTGTTTAACAATTAAACTCCATCATCCATTGGTTGATACTCATTCTGCATAGGTCCACGCGCTTAGCACCGTTTCCTCCTGGGGTCACCAATGTTTATTTGCTAATTAATAGCATTGCTTGCAATGAACTAGCCATTGCAAGTCATTGAAAGCATGCACACCTCTCATCTCTTATTGGTTGATATGTCAAGAAACAAGAAACAAGGTAGAAGTTAATGCACCGCGCCTAAGTGTTTTGGGACTATTTGGTTTTCGTAAGATGACTTACACACCTAGGCAGATGGAGTAGTATAGCCCTGTAAACCAGAAAGGAGTATTTGCCTTTCTAGAGATTTCAACAAGTGACTAGACTACACCGCGTGCAGCCGTGCAGTACTCCCTCCCTTCCGGTTTATAGGGCTCAAATCTCAAATCTCATGAACCAAGGCATTTTGCGATTGGAGGAATGTATCTCGTACCACTTTATAAAACTACCCTAAATAAACTCATGCATTAATTACGTAGTTCTCTCGTTTTCCTCTTCGCCTTGGTCGCGGTGCACAATATTGAGCACTCCTATATGACTAGATGCTCTATCTACATGCGGGACATTTCAAAGCATCCGGGCCCGCGTGCCATCCACCAAATCACAGCGAGGTGCTACAGTCGAGACTCACCTGTCACCCCGGTGTGGACATCATGACCCGTCATATCACAAAACCCACACCTTTACCAGCAGTGGTAACGTGGCCTCCAAGTTGGACTAGACGAAGCAACCATCATTTCACTGGAACGCTCATTCAAGCCCTTTCTTCCCTTTCTTGAAGAAAACCTCACTCCAGGCTACTCTCTTCTGCCATTTTTCTTCTGTACCGACGAAGGAAAGGTGGGCAAATCAGTTATGTTGCTATATTTTCATTCCAAGAATCTTCTTTTTGCGAAGCACCGACCAATTCTCACATCCTATTATTTTCCCGTTTTCATTGCGATTGTGGTTTCCTTTCGATTGCTTTTTGTTTGTCAGTTCATTGATGGATCCTAGAGCACTAGGCAAAGAGTTGCCGGCAAACAACCCACTGGAGACAGCGATCTCCAGGAAGCGAGCACCGACCAACGAGTTGACCATGTTGGCGGGCCAACCTGGAGACAAAGAGTTGAGGACGTTGGCGGACGAACTCCTCAAAGAAAGTTTGAAGAACAGCAAGGGCCCCCCCGTGACTACCCCAGGAACTCTGATTGCCACCTATGTGAGGCTCAAGACCGAGTTTGAGGAGATAGTCGCCGTTGAGAAGCAGTATTCCCCTGGCAAGGTGATGGCCCCCACCGAGGACGAGGAGATGGCCCCCGGAGGGATGAGATCCCCCGGTAAGCTGCACAAGGTAAAAAATAATGGCTTATTACCATAGTTGTGGTTTTTGATTATTTGCAATGTGATTGCTAATATGTTAGGGTTGTGCAGGTGCCGGTGGACGTCCTTGATGATTCCGATGTTGTGGCCCGTCCTGTTGGCATCGCCCCGGAGATCGATTCCGATGCCGCTGTCCATCCTGTGGACATCGCCCCAGAGATCGATTCCGATGTCGCGGTCAGTCCTGTGGACATCGCCCCAGAAATTGATTCCCATGCCGCTGTCCGTGCTGTGGTCATTGCCCGAGAGATCGATGACAAGAAATAGTTGGTCGCGCTAATCCTTCAGGGTAGTTTGCATTGCCCTGTGTTTAGTTACCAGAACGATGCGTGTTATCAAACCATCTTAGGGCTAGTGCACTGTCTTGTGTGGGCGGATCTTGCTACTTTTGTTTGATAGTGAATCATGCGATGAATCATGCGAACCCTCTCCGAGTTATGGAAACAGATGTATCCTCACCAGCTTTTGATGTAATATATGGCATGCTTAGATGTAAGTTTGAACTGTTTATCATATCAGCAGGGCTTGTTTGATGATTCTTGGTGTTAGTAGGCTAGCTACTGTGCGAGCTATAGTACTTGCAAAACACTCACCGAAGAGAAACGTTGGGGCTGATGAGCTCGTGGTACGCTTATACTTATCCCTCGTCGATCGACCAATAGCCCTAGCTCCTAAAATTGTAGGCTTAGCGATCGATCAGACAATAGTCGACACGGATACATTCAAGCCTCATTTGGTTCATAGGGTAGGAAAATCGTAGCAAAAGTACAGAGAACGTGCAACACAAAATCATAGCAGTGCAGAGACGTACTCCCTCCATTCCAAAATAGATGATCTAGGCGGGCTAGTTTGGCCTAGTGGGTTTCAGTGATATGACGTGGTACAGTGCTGTCCAGTCTTTGCGTGTGGTAGCAGTATTGCGGGTACAGTAAGTTTTCTTGAAGAAGCGGAATTCAACGAAGTCATGATGGTTCCTTCGTCCGAACAACTTACAGTGCGAAAGGTTGGGCCTGCGGTACGACCGAGGTAGACTAGGATAATTTTGTGCATGGCAGGTGGACCAGGATGGTCGACGTCCCACATGTCGGCGAATGAAAGTATTATTTCCTTTATAGAGGACGAGCAATGAGTATTCATTGTTTCCACTGTTACTCCTTGACTTTGTCAATGCCTCTCTCTCTCCTCCACATAAGCGGGGACTACTTGCTATGCATGCGGCGGCCGGCAGCTGGCGTCTTGAGGGGCCAGGGCGGTCAGAGCGGGCTCCGAAAGCGGTCCGGACTCCAGCATGGCCCACCTCACATTATCACCATATATTTCTTGGAGTTCGTGCGTGGCGGGCGGGCGATCTCTTCTCCCTCCCCCGTTTCTCTCTTCTCAGCCGACACCCACCGAGCGATTAGATTTTGGCTATCGAGGTTTATTCAATTATAGTCCCACATGTCAGTGAAACTGCAAGACAATGCATGTCCCCTCTGGTGAGCGGCATGCGAGCCGGACTGTCGGGGGTGCGACGCGTACGAGTCATAAGTGTGCCGCCTTTTCCTTTAGAACTTGCGAAGCGTAACATTTTCACGCGGTCGATCGATAAAATGACGAGGGTGGTGCTTTTCCGCTTGTTAGGCGGGCTAGTTCGAGTGATATGACGTGCTACTGTGCCGTCCACTTGCTCCATTTTTACGTAAGCAAGATAAAAATGGAGGACTGTTAGCGATTATAGCATGATAGTTAGGGCATCTCCAGCGCTGGCCCACAAATTTACACCGGCATCTATATGAACTAACCGGACGAAATTCATGCAAACAAAGCAAATTTCAAATTAACCGGATGAAATTCATTACATTTCGAAAACTTTTCCTACAAACTGGACGAAATTCATTACATATTTCGCACAAACCATACTAAAACCTACTGTAACCTAATCTAAATGATCGCCGGCGCTCGACCACCATGTCCTGCCATGAACCCGAGAAAGCCGGCCATTGCCTTTGCCTCCTCCTCATCCGCCTCGATAACATCCTCCTCCGAAGCACAAGGTTCTGAAGATTTCCGCCTCCACGTCGCCGTCAAGCGGCTAATCGGCCGCCGATGTTTACCCCACCAAGCTTGGTGTCGATTGAGTGGAGTAGCGGTGGCCTTCCCGGGACCAGAGCGGCGGCTACCTATCGTGTACTACTCTTCCTCGCTGCCGGCTGCGCCCGCACACGCGCGCCGGCTTCGTGGTCGTGGCGGCGGAGGGAGGCCGGGAGGGTGCCGGCGATCTCCTTCGTTTGCTCCTGCTACAGTACGTCGAAGAGAGCTTTGGAGCGCACCCGGAGCGGAGCCTCCGATGTCCCTCGTCTGCTCCTGCGACAGTACGTCCAAGAGAGCTTCAGAGCGCCAGGAGGCCATGGTTGGAGTGGTGCCGACAGAAGGAAGGGATCAGAGGAGAATAAGTGTGGGTCTTTGGCTATGGCTGGGAGCTGGGGCTCAAGTTAATATAGCGGGCAAATGGAAATGAACCGCGGCAGACGAAAGGACAACTGGCGCCGGAGTAGGTTCGTCGGGCGTGAATGCGAATGCTGCTTCACTGACTTAACTGTAGATGCATTGGGTTACTGACATGTGGGCCCAACAGGCATCTGGCCCGCATGTCAGTGACACACCAATTGCACCTGCAGTTAAGTCCGGTGAATGCGGCATTGACATTCTGGAGAGACGGTGACCGTTTCAGCCGGGAAGCGCGTGCTAGCGATGGAATGGGTTTTGGTGTGCAGTGGCACTAAGATTGGTCGCTCACGATAGTACATACTCCGTACCATACTACCATAGTACCCTCTCTAGCTAGGCTGTTTTATAGATTGTCATTGTGATGGACGATATACATGAGCAAGGCATTCCGAGTATGACCGTTGGTGTTGAGCCAGGTGAATACATGCTCGGCGTTCGCGTAGCCTCCATCAAACGTCTAAACAGTAATGTCAGGCACCGCCGGGGCGCGCAGGTGATGGGCTCGCCGTTTGCGTTGCGCCATGAGCAGGACTTTGATTTAGAGGGCGACGTGCATGCATTAGCATGCTTTGACAGCGTGAGCGTGAGTGTCTGACGCGAAGTATTTCATTTTCATTTGGCTGACCAGGGTGCGTTGCAGCGACGAGTCCGTGGTTTGATTCCCCACATACGCATAATTTTGGTTTTTACAGTATTTCTTTCTCCATTGACAGGTAGGCCCGCGTAGATAGATAAAGAACAAGAGCTGATGAGGCGCATGCGGACTGTTTGACTGGTCAACCAGACAAATACGGAGCTATACGCTGAGCCAGTGACCGTATAATCACCATATCTCGTATACAATGATCAAAGTGAGCTATCAAGACAAGTTCGATGACCGCCAATGCATTTTACTCGGTAATAAATGACCAGGATTGAAGGGGAATCCAAATTTGCTTCGTCTTCTGTCCTTGAGCTCTTGACAAACCAATGCACTATACGGTTGTCCGGCCACTCCACCCCAGAGCTCTCACCAAGCGTCGTTCATGCCACCGCGCCGCACACTAACCGGTAAGGCAGCGATGGCATCCCGCCGCGCCGAGTTCCTCGCCGCCCACGACCGCACACAAAATGGTAGGGAAGCGATGGCATCCCGCCGTGCCGAGTTCATCGCCGCTCGCGACCTCACAACTATGTGGGAGGAATTTGAAGATGCCAAGGCCGAATGGGCGGTAGAGCAAGAGGCGGCCAAAGCCGCACAGAGGGAGCGGAAAAGTCAGAAAGCACTCAAGAAAAGAGAGGCCCGCCGCCGCAAGAAAGAAAAGGACGCACGCGCTGCTGCGGAGAGGTCGGCGGAGATCCAAGCACGATGGGGTGTCGCCGACAAAGCCGGGAAGGAGAACGACGGCGTCTGGCCAGCATGTGAGAAGTAGTAGTACTAGAGTAGTAGTTAGTGTGTGTGTCTGTGTCTGAGTACGAGCATGTACCAGTACTACTAGTTACTACTGTAGTTTTTAGAGCAAATTACCAGTACATTAGCCTAGACTAAATGGAAAAATTCCTATCCTATGCATCAAATGGCATCTCTTTCTCTATAGAAATTGAGATGCATGTCATCTCACTTCCTATCATTTTCATATTCCTATAAAATTCCTATCCTATGAACGAGAGGAGGCCTCTGTTGGAGTAACTACTGTAGCTAGCAGTACTGCTGGTACAGTAGTTTTCTTCAAGAAGCGGAATTCAACGAAGTCATGATGGTTCCTTCGTCCGAGCAACTTCAAAGTGGGAAGTGGGCCTGTGATTTGACGGCTCATTAGTCATTGTTAGTGCGGCGCGACGACCTGGGTGACTCTCCCTTGGAGTTCTGCGTGCATGGCAAGTGGACTAGGATGGTCGACGTCCCACATGTTGGCGAACGGAAGTATTCTTTCCGATATCGAGGAGCAATGAAACCGCATGGTATAGTATCACTGGTGATTGGTTCGCAAAAAAATAGTATCACTGCTGATTTATAATTATTTTTTATTTCTGATGAATGCTAGTGTTTCAACTCTTACGACGAAGGGTGCCAAACACGGCACGTGCTGGATGTCCCACACGTCAGTGAAAGGAGTGGGACATGAACAGCGTGGTAGAGCCCAGCGTAAAAAACAACATGGTAGAGCGTCTCCACTTCTTCCACTTCTGGGTCGGAGACCACACGTAGTAGTACTTAGTGGTATGAACGATACAAAGTGCGACATGGAGAGAAAGACACGTCCAGTTGGAAGGTCTCGGGGCATACACGTAAACAAATATAAAAGTTAGTATGTGCCTCCAACTAATATAGTAGTAGTAGAGTACTTAGGCACGTACTCCATAACATCACCGTGCATTGCACGTACAACATTTAGTGGTAGTACGTAGTAAGAGACAAATGCCGCCCAAGAGTTCCCTTCTCGACCCACTTTTGGGTGTTTGGTAGAGTGTATGGAGGGTGCATGAGTCCACACTAGTTTAGCACAAATACACTAGAAGCATGCATGAAGAGAGCATGCATGAAGACGGGTGTTGAGTTGACCATGCATGAAGAGGGGTGTTGAGTTGAGCATGCATGAAGAGGGAACAACTATGCTGAGACGAGAATGCAACCAAACACACCCTATATGCCACGCATGTTCATACCATTTGTGCCTTTCTACTTCACTTACTGTGCTACATTACTCAGGTTCGTATGTCCACTCCTGGGTACATGTCCGTCTCGTAGTTCCAGTCCCACGTGTTCTTCATATAGATGGAACGATCCTTGCATAACACATGCACCTTGATGCTAGATGTCTCTCGTGTTGGCAAAAGGATGAACAAAGCTCACATAAAAAAATAGAGTGGAAGAACATAGATTCCGGACGACCGAGAAGGAGCAAGGAACCTCGTGGTGGAGCGTCTGCACTCATAATATTTAATATTATTCAGCGATATAAAATTAACCAATCATCTCCACAGTGGACTGGAAGAGTACGAAACACGGCAGCCCAGTGTAGTTACATCATACTAGTACATGGCTAACCCACGCTATCACCATATTTCTTGGCTTCCGTGCGACACCTACCTCTAGTAATCTAGCAGCCTGTATCGCTTCTCCCTCCTCGTCTCTATCAAAGTGCGGCGGGCTGGCGTTTTTGCCGTCTATTGAGGTCGGTTAACTCATCACATGTTAGCGACATGCCAAGAGCATTCTAAAAAAATTCCTTTCACGTTCCGTTTTCAAAAAGAAAAAAAATCCTTTCACGTACGAATTTGCCTGTATGCTTTGAGCAACTTGCATGTCCTATACTGCTCCTGTTTGATACTCTAACTTAGCTAGAGGTTAGACTAACTCATGACTAACCCTGAACTAACTGTAGCCAAAGAGGTGTTTGGGTGACAGGGTTAGATTGACAATAAATGCACTTGATGGAGGGAGAAAAGTGATTTTTCAGTGGTCCCAATGAGAACTATCTCCAGTTAGCACCTCTTGGGTGGGATAGTTTTTTTTGGTGGGTTCGGTGCAACTTGCTCCAATTTAAACCCTCATGCTTGGATACTTTAGGGCTATTTGAGCCCCAACTAGCTCAAACTAACTCTAACCCATGGATCCAAACAAGGCCTATGGCCAGTCTCGACGCGGAGCAGTCGCGTGCACCGGGAAGCGGCGCTCTCTCGGCCGTCGCGCCACTTCAAAGCCGGCGCCAGTGAGAGGTCGCCTCCGCTCTGGCCGGGCATTAATGCGGCACTGACGCTCCAGGGCGACGCTGACCGTTTCACGCGGGAAGCGCGCGCTGGCAAGGGAGTATAGGTTTTGAACCGTTTCAGGTGTAGTACTGGTAGTTTGCAAAACTACTCAATTATTGCACTCAGTTTCCTAAGAAATTGTGGTAAAAAACGTTACTCCACAGCCCGCTTCCCTTCTCCTTCCTCTTCCACCGCCCGCGCACGTCCGCGGGAAGCGACCGGTCAACCCTTATATAGGAGTGCTAGCACAAAAAGATGCATGCATGACCACTAAAATTTCCATATTAAAGCGCCGCTCCGGCGGGAGTATGGCGTATGTTGTTACCTTCGGCCGGGCCATGGCTACCGGGCGACGGCGACCAGAGAAGAGGCGGCGGGAGGGGAATGGATGCAGCTACTGTTTGGGTTCGCCTTCCGGCTAAAATAAATGCGCAGCATCACGTGTACCCGCGGGTGCACAAATTGTAACATACGTGTCTGCTTAAGTGGGCGTCACGTAACTGGTGTGTGTGTGAGAGAGATTCTGAGAGACAGAGTGCGTGTGTGCGACTCTACTCTTCGGACATGTACTCAACCTTTTGCATCAGGATATAAGTATAATGGTATTTACTTTAGCTAGTGATTTACGTGGCCATGTTAACGTGGTTGTGTCAAAAAATGTCACTTCCTGCTCGTGATTTGCGTTATATAATTACAAGCAAGATTCTCGTGCATTGCACGAAACATCAATATGCAGTTTTTTACAAAACACCTGTTGTGATTGACCCATGCAGGAGTAATCCCATGTGTAAAAACTAATGATATCTCGAGAATTTTATCGGAAAACTGGTATCTCGAGAATGTCATCGAAAAAATGAAAGATGAGAGATAAGGCGAGGAGGAGTGGAGCGTGGTGGTGACTGGTGGTCGGAATGGGCGGAGGCATGGGGATGGACGGCGCCGGCAGGCGGCAGCGGCCACCATGCATGCTAGATTGTTCCAGAGACTTATTCCTTTTTTAATTGCTGAGCAATGAGGTTGTGGAAGATGATGATGTGGAGAGAGGTGCGGGTATCTTTGGTAAAATTATCATAGTTTGCTTTCTATCCGTCAGATATAGATCATACGGTGTGTATTACAAGATGGCAGGCACACCATCATCACCAACTTGTTTTTTTATAAGGGTACAGATGATAAGTTTGCTTACTACTAAAGTAAAGTGGAATTTGTCCATGTTATGCAAGTAAATAAAGGTGATTGTTTATCATACGGGTAAGGTTGGATGAAGGGTGGTAGGAACAAATGCTCCGCCTAGAGCATGTGTGTGTGAGATGGAGTCTTAGTGTGTGTGTGGGTGTGTGTGTGTGTGTGAGAGAGAGAGAGAGAGAGAGATGGAGTCTTAGTGTGTGTGTGTGTGTGTGTGTCACAGGGTCCTCTGTGGCGATGTAATTTAAGTGTGCATGGCTTCATCATAGAGAGGTGATGTGTATGGCAGAGGCCACCAACGATGGGGTGCGAGAGAGAAAATGCCCGTAGAGAGGGAAGAGAAGGTGTGTGCGCGTGAGAGGAGTCGATATCTAGATAATGTGTTTGTTCGAGATACACCAAGGAAGACTACTATATATCGATGGTGCATGTAGGCGGGAATTAAACAAAGGGATGGTCTTATTGGTTTCGGGGATATAGGGGAAGAGTGAGAGGCGGCGGGGGGGGGGGGTAGCTAGAAGGAGATTGTTAAGTGTGAGTGTGTGTTTTACCCATCCAGGCGGAAGTTATGTGCACAAAAGAGGAGAACGATTCGATGTGGCGTTAGGATGAGGGTAATTAACTACGTATGGAGACATAGAGACCTTGAACGTGCATGTGTGAGAGGTATACATGTATATGTGGGATGTGTGTGTGAGCACGCGCATGATCGAGATAAAAGAAAGAAGACATAAGTCATAAGATCAACGACATGGGAGAGACGGATCGGTATGACAATATGCATGCATGTGAGAATGCAGGGAAGAAGGCCCGACAATTGAGCATGTGTTTTTGTCTTTAAGAGATAGTGGCGTGGGCTGGAGCATGCATCTATGGCGAGCAGAGGGAGTGAGGCACAACGATTGTGCAAAAGAGATCAACCTATAAATGCATATGTATGGAGAGACATATATAGTGTGGGTGATAGGAAGCAAGACTCCGTGCGAGAAAGAAATGTTGACGGAGAAACTACAGATAGATACAGAGATGGAGATGCTAGCTAGAGGGACATCCGCTAGTTTGGGTGTTGGAGATGACCGCCGGGTGGTTCAGAGGGTGAAGTTATATATGTGTGTGAGAGGGCACTTGACTGCATGTAGAGAGAAACATATGTAGTGTGCGTGATAGGAATCAAGAGTGAGGGCGAGAAAGAAGGTTGATGGAGAAACAGATAAATAGAAAGATAAAGATGCTAGCTAGTGTGCGTTAGAGATAGGAGTCGAGTGGATCAGAAGGCTGAGTTATGTGTGTGGGTGTGAGAGAGATAGAGAGAGGGTGCATGTGAGTCACATACAAACAGATATCAGAGAGAAATGAGATCCCGAGAGACGGAGTTTTGTGTCTGCGAGAGAGAAAGATATTTCACAACGAGAGTGATAGCTAGAGAGACATATGAGGGAACGCAAGATATATCTAGGGAGAGAGAGTGTGTGTGAGCGGCATACAAGAGAACAATGGAGAAATATGAGACCCTGGGAGACAGAGTTTGTGTTTGTGTGTGAGAAAGAGATATTTAAGAGGAAGAGTCGTAGGTTCTCATATCTAAGGAGCGAAAGACATCTCTGTATGAGGGGTGTGCGAGTGGCACACATGGGAATAGTAGAGAGAAATGAGACCCCGGGAGACAAAGTTTTGTGTTTGTGTGAGAGAAAGAGATTCCACATGGAGAATCATAGTTAGAGACACATAGCAGGGAGCGAGATATACTTAGAGAGAGATAGAGTGATGAAGGTCGAGGGAGAGAGTACCGTCAGTGTGTTACGAAGATAAAAGATCATTGTCGACATACAGGTAGCACGAGAGATACCTGAGAGACGATGAACGCGTATAGGTCCAGAGAGATAGTCCTATATAAGCATGAGTGATAGCTATATGAGACGAATATCTGGATTAAAGGGGATTCAAATATTTAAACTGGAGATCACGACATCGATAATATCATAACGCAAATTGGTGTATCAAACATGCATATTCATTTGAATTTGGGCACACGTGTAATGTTATATAGTTTATCAATATTGGTGATCCATAGATTCTTTAATTACAAACAATGCATGGTTTATATGCAATTAATGTCTAAACGGGATTACACTATATGTTGCGTGTGTGAAACACATTATACATGTTTGAGAAGTAAAAAAAACCCGCATGAAACACACATTAATTGGAGACAGTTAGCGAGGAATGCATACTTTGGATTTCAACATAAAGTGGTTTCAAATATTTGAAAATCCAAATTGATGGATACAACCTTATGAATCTGAGATCATGCCATTTGTAAACCATATTTATGTATAAATGGTGTTGTGCTTTTGAAAGTATATATAAAAAATGATGTATATAGAATGTAATTCCAATTGAAAATGGATCCCGCCCGAAAAAAATAGAATACAAACGGGATTCGAATTGAGTTGGCACGAGCGTAAACGTGCACTGTGCAAAATTTGAACGAAGCGGGGAAAGTCGCAGTAACCGTCCGAAACCAAAATCTGCGAGATGGAAATTACTACTGCCTATCCCTGCCACGCAAAGCCTATCTGCTGGATTTCTATAGGTTTCGATAGGGGTAGGTTTGTAATTTCACCCAAATGTGACGTAATCGCCTCTCACCCGGATTCATACATGGTGGCTGCCAAAACACAGTGTGTCCTCGGCCGAAATCGACTCCCTCCCTGATTCATATTCATATACACGGTGGGCGCCAAAAACAAACTCTCATCGGCAAATATTCGGTGTATGCGAGATTACCGTCCTATCCCCAACCGACTAGTGTTGCTGTGATGTAGTAGAAATTTGAAATGGGGGCTAATTTGTAAATTTCCTCGCATTTGAGACAAGCGCGCCCTGAATACATGGTTCCCCCCTTCCTCCCTACCTCCCTTTTCCCCATTCGTACTTCGTGGGCGCCAAAACACCCTCTCCACCTCACCCTCCTCCGTCCGCCGCCGCCTGCCACCCCATCCACCGTCGTCCTCCTCCACCATGCCAGAGCTGATACGCCGACACTGCCGTCCATTACAAGAGATCGACCTCTCTCATCCACGGCTTCGGACTGGGATCCTTGCATCCCGTACTCTCACTTCATCCCCGCCGTCGTCCACCTTGCCGGCGCCGCTCCTACGACCATCTCGTCCACCGTGCCCCGCCGTCATCGTCTACCCTCCTAGATCTGGTTCCACGCCGCCGACAGCCATCGCTACTGCAGCACCGTCAAATTCTCAGCAGATGCGTACACGGCGCCGCACAAGAGGCGGTACTCTTTTGTATCTGCTTAACTTATTTATCACAGCAAGAAAATAGATCGCCACTACTTTACTCTGATTTCTTGTCTTGGTTGCGAAGTTGCCTTTGTCCGGTTTGCACCTTCAGATCCGCCATGGCACGCTCAACACTATACTCCCAATGCTTATGGTTTTCCCCTTTTATATTCCGCACTAGTTAAATCACAGTAGACTAAATTTTTCAGAGCACGCCGGAGTTCGCCGGTGCGAACGAAGGGGCTCGGGTGGTTGTGGGGCCTCCCGAACGAAGAAAACTCGACGCGGGTGGGGGTTGGGGCGGGGGTGGGGTGGGGGTGGCGGAGGAACACGGCGGTGGGGGCCGGTGGTCCGGCCGGCGGCCCGTGCGGTGTTCTGTATGGGAAGAATCAGAGACGAGGAAGAAGATGGGTTAGGAGACGTAGGATCTTCATCCAACTGCCCGAAATGGTCGAGAGACAGCTGGGAGTTGCATTCTTAATGCGCTCTGGTTCATCATGTGTGGGCACTGCGCAACCAACATTTTATTATCCAAAATCTGCTTGCTCTTCTTTACCATGTTCCTCTTCCGTTCTTCTTTAATATGTACTCTCTCCGTTCCTAAATACAAGTCTTTGTATAGATTCCACCATGGACTACATATGGAGCAAAATGAGTGAATCTACACTCTAAAATGTATCTAGATACATCTGTATGTGATACATAGTGGAAATCTCTACCAAGACTTATATTTTGGAATGGAGGGAGTTTGATAGTAGTACATTATGTTCCTTGTACTGAAGATGAGCAGGGACATTTGCAGTGTAGAGGTCTATACGGTCGGTTGTGATGGACACTTTGAGCCTCTTTGATTCGTAGGATCTTGTAAACATAGGAATAGGATTTGTAGTGGCCTGCCCACTTGAATCCTATAAGAACAACAAGGAAATGCGGGGAGCTGTGTCGCCTTTGAGAGTTACAATGATATTAACAGTACCACACCTTCACTTGAAGAGAGCTGGTATCCGAAGCCTTTCTAGTCGTACCGGCAAACTAGCACATATATTCCAGCAAGATCCACTTTGCTGATTTTACTCTGATGCTTAAGGTTTTCCCATTATATCTACACTATGATCTGTGTAGCTGCTTTGTGTCGCACTAGCAGCAGTCCACTCTTGAAGCTAAACACTACAATGACTCACAAAATTGGCACCAAGGCATTGGGTGCCATTCTGGATGCAATGAAACTTATACGCTCCCCACCTGTTGACTCTTGTTCAGAATATTATCCTAATGACTCTTTTTCAAAATTGCCACATATAGAGAGACAACATGGAATTGCATTTCTTTGGGCGCTGTGACTCATCATGAGTGGGCAACCAACATTGTATGCAATGAAGCGAAACCTCAAGAATATGCTTCCTCTTCTATTCTTTAACATGTTCCTCTTTGTTTATTCTGTATTTAGTACGTACAGTATGTTCCTTGTCAGGATGGGGCGCAGGGACATCTGCAGTCAACAACTGATAGAGCTGGCCTGTACGTGATCGATAGGCTTTTAGTTACTAGCGGCAATACAGCACCGTATTTTCAAGCCAGTTCCACTTTCTCGATTTATATATCGTGGTTACGGTGTACCCCTGTTATGTACACCTTGATCTGCCTAGTTGCTGTGTGCTCTTGTTATCATGGTTTGGCAATAAACTCTCTATACAGTATATTATGAACCTGTCATCTGCCAGCTATCCTTACTTCTGGAGCCTATTTTTTGTGTACTTGTGCCAGATTATATAAATACACGCACCATATTACAGCACACATGAGCTCTCTCTTCAGAATCCAGTGATAGCGCACAAGTGTTTACAGGGGCGCCCCTATATTAGAATATCATCTGCATTACAAAGATAATCTCACAACTATTTATGTTTTCATGGTTCTCAGATATTATACGCAATTACAGTGAATATCAGAATCCGCGCATCAGAAGAATATTGTGGAACACTGCAATGACTTACAAAATTGGCACCAAGGCATTGAGTGCCATTCTGGAAGCAATGAAACTCATACGCTCCCCACCTGTTGATTCTTGTTCAGAATATCATCCTAATGACTATTCTAACCTCGAGGAGTCAAAGGCAGATGGCCTGTCCTGTTCACCCATCAAGGTGCCTGTTCTAATTTGGCAAGGTTTTATTGATTGCGCGTATCTTGCATATGTTGTCTTGCATTTCTTCTACTTTGTTGCACCGCCATCTGCTTAGTTTACTCATCATATAACTCGAGATGCCATGCCCATCCATTATCAATACATATTCCATCTGTCATCATACCATGTTTTTCACTCAAATGTTGTTCTTGTGCATAGACATCAAAAAGGAAGAGGGTGATTGCCGAACCCGAAGGAGCACCAGCAAAGTCCTTGGAAAATGTTGTGGTGCCGGAGAAATCAGACAGCGCCCCACTTATATTGGTTGTACAACCAGTGACACAAAACATAGGACCGACTCCAGCAGACTGTACCCATACTTCACTGGCCACACCACTAGCCCCACCACACAGGACCTGCACTCCAGCAAAAGGTATACCGATTTCATTTGCTATAGCACCAATAGTACCACAGAAAAATCCCACTCCAGCAAAAAGTACAGCAAGTCCACCGGCCGAAGACCTATCCCAATTGTAGAGATGCCCAATTCCTGCAGATTGGAACTCCATTCCATTTATTCCCAGTTTAAAAGACAATGCTTTCAATATTGTTAGGGACTACATGCATATATTCCCATCATGGGAAGATTATAGTGAAGACAAACACCATTTTCACATCTTCCTGTCCAACTTACGTGTAAGTGCTATTATTCATGGTTATTATTTTCCTGTTTTCTGCTGATCGAACACATCAATGATTTACATTACATTGTTGTAACTAGGCGAGGGTCAATCTGGATAGTCATGACGAGCAAAGCTTGCTTGTGCTTTTCAAGGAAGCATTGCAGCAGTATCTGTTAGGGAACGTTGCAGAAAATTAAAATTTTTCCTACGGTTTCACCAAGATCCATCTATGAGTTCATCTAAGCAACGAGTCAAGGGAGTGAGTTTGCATCTACATACCACTTGTAGATCGCGTACGGAAGCGTTCGAGGGAGCGGTGATGATGGAGTCGTACTCGACGTGATTTAGATCACCGATGACCAAGTGCTGAACGGACAGCACCTCCGCGTTCAACACACGTACTGTACGGGCGACGTCTCCTCCGTCTTGATCCAGCAAGGAGGAAGGAGAGGTTGAGGAAGACAGCTCCACCGGCAGCACGACGGCGTGGTGTTGGTGGAGAAGCAGCACTCCGACAGGGCTTCGCCAAGCTCGTGACGGAGAAGGAGAGGTGTTCGGGAGGGGAGGGGCTGCGCCTTGGCCTGTATATGCAGCCCTCCCCTCACCCCTCTATTTATAGGGGAAGGGGCAAGGGGGGCCGGCCCCTCTAGATGGGATCTAGAGGGGGGGCGGCGGCCAGGGAGGGGGGACTTGCCCCCCAAGCAAAGGAGGGCGCCCCCTCTAGGGTTCCCCCCCCCCAACCCTAGGCGCATGGGCCCAAGGGGGGGGGGGCGCCCAGCCCTCTAGGGGCTGGCTCGTGCCCCATGCAGCCCATGTGGCCCCCCGGGAGGGGTGGCCCCTCCCGGTGGACCCCCGGAACCCTTCCGGTGGCCCCGGTACAATACCGATATGCCCCCGAAACTTTCCGGTGTCCGTTTGACAACTTCCCATATATAAATCTTTACCTCTGGACCCTTCCGGAACTCCTCGTGACGTCCGGGATCTCATCCGGGACTCCGAACAATATTCGGTATTCACATACAAGTCTTCCTAATAACCCTAGCGTCACCGAACCTTAAGTGTGTAGACCCTACGGGTTCGGGAGACACGCAGACATGACCGAGATGGCTCTCAGGTCAATAACCAATAGCGGGATCTGGATACCCATGTTGGCTCCCACATGCTCCTCGATGATGTCATCAGATGAACCACGATGTCGAGGATTCAAGCAACCCCGTATACTATTCCCTTTGTCAATCGGTACGTTACATGCCCGAGACTCGATCATCGGTATCCCAATACCTCGTTTAGTCTCGTTACCGGCAAGTCACTTTACTCGTGCCGTAATGCATGATCCCGTGACCAAGCACTTGGTCACTTTGAGCTCATTATGATGATGCATTACCGAGTGGGCCCAGAGATACCTCTCCGTCATACGGAGTGACAAATCCCAGTCTCGATCCGTGTCAACCCAACAGACACTTTCGGAGATACCTGTAGTGTACCTTTATAGTCACCCAGTTACGTTGTGACGTTTGGTACACCCAAAGCACTCCGACGGTATCCGGGAGTTACACGATCTCATGGTCTAAGGAAGAGATACTTGACATTGAAAAAACTCTAGCAAAACAAACTACACGATCTTGTGCTATGCTTAGGATTGGGTCTTGTCCATCACATCATTCTCCTAATGATGTGATCCCGTTGTCAATGATATCCAATGTCCATAGTCAGGAAACCATGACTATCTGTTGACCAACGAGCTAGTCAACTAGAGGCTCACCAGGGACGTATTGTGGTCTATGTATTCACACATGTATTATGATTTCCGGATAATACAATTATAGCATGAATAAAAGACAATTATCATGAACAAGGAAATATAATAATAATGCTTTTATTATTGCCTCTAGGGCATATTTCCAACAGTCTCCCACTTGCACTAGAGTCAATAATCTAGTTACATTGTGATGAATCGAACACCCATAGAGTTCTGGTGTTGATCATGTTTTGCTCGCGAGAGAGGTTTAGTCAACGGATCTGCGACATTCAGATCCGTATGTACTTTGCAAATTTCTATGTCTCCATCTTGAACATTTTCACGGATGGAGTTGAAACGATGCTTGATGTGCCTGGTCTTCTTGTGAAACCTGGGCTCCTTGGCAAGGGCAATAGCTCCAGTGTTGTCACAGAAGAGTTTGATCGGCTCCGATGCATTGGGTATGACTCCTAGGTCGGTGATGAACTCCTTCACCCAAATAGCTTCATGCGCTGCCTCCGAGGCTGCCATGTACTCCGCTTCACATGTAGATCCCGCCATGACGCTCTGCTTGCAGCTGCACCAGCTTACTGCTCCACCATTCAACATATACATGTATCCAGTTTGTTACTTAGAGTCATCCAGATCTGTGTCGAAGCTAGAGTCGACGTAACCCTTTACGGCGAGCTCTTCGTCACTTCCATAAACGAGAAACATGTCCTTTGTCCTTTTCTGGTACTTCAGGATATTCTTGACCGCTGTCCAGTGTTCCTTGCCGGGATTACTTTGGTATCTTCCTACCAAACTTACGGCAAGGTTTACATCAGGTCTGGTACACAGCATGGCATACATAATAGATCCTATGGCTGAAGCATAGGGGATGACACTCATCTCTTCTTTATCTTTTGCCGTGGTCAGGCATTGAGCCGAGCTCAATCTCATACCTTGCAATACAGGCAAGAACCCCTTCTTAGACTGATTCATTTTGAACTTCTTCAAAATCTTATCAAGGTATGTGCTTTGTGAAAGACCTATGAGGCGTCTCGATCTATCTCTATAGATCTTGATGCCTAATATATAAGCAGCTTCTCCAAGGTCCTTCATTGAAAAACACTTATTCAAGTAGGCCTTAATGTTGTCCAAGAATTCTATATCATTTCCCATCAAGAGTATGTCATCTACATATAATATGAGAAATGCTACAGAGCTCCCACTCACTTTCTTGTAAACGCAGGCTTCTCCGTAAGTCTGCATAAACCCAAACGCTTTGATCATCTCATCAAAGCGAATGTTCCAACTCCGAGATGCTTGCACCAGCCCATAAATGGATCGCTAGAGCTTGCATACTTTGTTAGCATTCTTAGGATCGACAAAACCCTCCGGCTGCATCATATACAGTTCTTCCTTAAGATGCCCATTAAGGAATGTCGTTTTGACGTCCATCTGCCATATCTCATAATCATAGTATGCGGCAATTGCTAACATGATTCAGACGGATTTAAGCTTCACTACGGGAGAGAAAGTCTCATCGTAGTCAATCCCTTGAACTTGCCGATAACCCTTAGCGACAAGTCAAGCTTTATAGATGGTGACATTACCATCCGTGTCCGTCTTCTTCTTAAAGATCCATTTGTTTTCTATCGCTCGCCGATCATCGGGCAAGTCAGTCAAAGTCCATACTTTGTTTTCATACATGGATTCTATCTCGGATTTCATGGCTTCAAGCCATTTGTTGGAATCTGGGCCCGCCATCGCTTCTTCATAGTTCGAAGGTTCACCGTTGTCTAACAACATGATTTCCAGGACAGGGTTGCCGTACCACTCTGGTGCGGAACGTGTCCTTGTGTACCTACGAAGTTCAGTAGCAACTTGATCAGAAGTACCTTGATCATCATCATTAATTTCCTCTCCAGTTGGAGTAGGCATCACAGGAACATTTTCCTGAGCTGCACTACTATCCTGTTCAAGAGGTAGTACTTCATCGAGTTCTACTTTCCTCCCACTTACTTCTTTCAAGAGAAACTCTTTTTCTAGAAAGGATCCGTTCTTGGCAACAAAGATCTTGCCCTCGGATCTTAAGTATAAGGTATACCCAATGGTTTCTTTAGGGTATCCTATGAAGACGCATTTTTCCGACTTGGGTTCGAGCTTTTCAGGTTGAAGTTTCTTGACATAAGCATCGCATCCCCAAACTTTTAGAAACGACAGCTTAGGTTTCTTCCCAAACCATAATTCATACGGTGTCGTCTCAACGGATCTAGATGGTGCCCTATTTAAAGTGAATGTAGCTGTCTCTAGAGCGTATCCCCAAAATGATAGCGGTAAATCGGTAAGAGACATCATAGATCGCACCATATCCAATAGAGTGCGATTACGACGTTCGGACACACCGTTACGCTGAGGTGTTCCAGGCGGCGTGAGTTGTGAAACGATTCCACATTTTCTTAAGTGTGTACCAAATTCGTGACTTAAATATTCTCCTCCACGATCCGATCGTAAGAATTTTTCTTTCGGTCACGTTGATTCTCTACTTCATTCTGGAATTCCTTGAACTTTTCAAAGGTCTCAGATTTGTGTTTCATCAAGTAGACATACCCATATCTACTCAAGTCATCAGTGAGAGTGAGAACATAACGATATCCTCCGCGAGCCTCAACGCTCATTGGACCACACACATCGGTATGTATGATTTCCAACAAGTTGGTTGCTCGCTCCATTGTTCCGGAGAACGGAGTCTTGGTCATCTTGCCCATGAGGCATGGTTCGCATGTGTCAATTGATTCATAATCGAGAGACTCTAAAAGTCCATCAGCATGGAGCTTCTTCATGCGCTTGACACCAATGTGACCAAGGCGGTAGTGCCACAAATATGTGGGACTATCGTTATCAACTTTATATCTTTTGGTATTCACACTATGAATATGTGTAGTATTACATTCGAGATTCATTAAGAATAAACCATTGACCATCGGGGCATGACCATAAAACATATCTCTCATATAAATAGAACAACCATTATTCTCGGATTTAAATGAGTAGCCATCTCGCATCAAACGAGATCCAGATACAATGTTCATGCTCAAACTTGGCACTAAATAACAATTATTGAGGTTTAAAACTAATCCCGTAGGTAAATGTAGAGGTAGAGTGCCGATGGCGATCACATCGACCTTGGAACCATTCCCGACGTGCATCGTCACCTCGTCCTTCGCCAGTCTCCTCTTATTCCGCAGCTCCTGCTGTGAGTTACAAATGTGAGCAACGACACCGGTATCAAATACCCAGGAGTTACTACGAGTACTGGTAAGGTACACATCAATTACATGTATATCAAATATACCTTTAGTGTTGCCGGCCTTCTTGTCTGCTAAGTATTTGGGGCAGTTCCGCTTCCAGTGACCCTTCCCCTTGCAATAAAAGCACTCAGTTTCAGGCTTGGGTCCATGCTTTGACTTCTTCCCGGCAACTGGCTTACCGGGCGCGGCACCATCTTTGCCGTCCTTCTTGAAGTTCTTCTTACCCTTGCCCTTCTTGAACTTAGTGGTCTTATTGACCATCAACACTTGATGTTCTTTCTTGATTTCAACCCCTGCCGACTTCAGCATTGAAAATACTTCAGGAATGGTCTTCACCATCCCCTGCATATTGTAGTTCATCACGAAGCTCTTGTAGCTTGGTGGGAGCGACTGAAGGATTCTGTCAATGACCGCCTCATCCGGGAGGTTAATGTCCAGCTGGGACAGGCGGTTGTGCAACCCAGACATTTTGAGTATATGCTCACTGACAGAACTATTTTCCTCCATCTTACAACTATAGAACTTGTCGGAGACTTCATATCTCTCGACCCGGGCATGAGCTTGGAAAACTAGTTTCAGCTCCTCGAACATCTCATATGCCCCGTGTTGCTCAAAACGCTTTTGGAGCCCCGGTTCTAAGCTGTAAAGCATGCCGCACTGAACGAGGGAGTAATCATCAGCACGAGACTGCCAAGCATTCATAATGTCTTGGTTCTCTGGGACGGGAGCGTCACCTAGCGGTCCTTCTAGGACATATTGTTTCCTGGCAGCTATGAGGATGATCCTCAGGTTTCGGACCCAGTCCGTATAGTTGCTGCCATCATCTTTCAGCTTGGTTTTCTCTAGGAACGCGTTGAAGTTCATGTTGACATGAGCGTTGGCCATTTGATCTACAAGACATATTATGCAAAAGTTTTAGACTAAGTTCATGATAATTAAGTTCATCTAATCAAATTATTTAATGAACTCCCACTCAGATTCGACATCCCTCTAGTCATCTAAGTGTTACACGATCCGAGTCGACTAGGCCGTGTCCGATCATCACGTGAGACGGACTAGTCATCATCGGTGAACATCTCCATGTTGATCGTATCTTCCATACGACTCATGTTCGACCTTTCGGTCTCTGTGTTCCGAGGCCATGTCTGTACATGCTAGGCTCGTCAAGTTAACCCTAAGTGTTCTGCATGTGTAAATCTGTCTTACACCCGTTGTATGTGAACGTAAGGATCTATCACACCCGATCATCACGTGGTGCTTCGAAACGACGAACTTTAGCAACGGTGCACAGTTAGGGGGAACACTTTCTTGAAATTATTATAAGGGATCATCTTATTTACTACCGTCGTTCTAAGTAAACAAGATGCATAAAACATAATAAACATCACATGCAATTATATAAAGTAGTGACATGATATGGCCAATATCATATAGCTCCTTTGATCTTCATCTTCGGGGCTCCATGATCATCTTGTCACCGGCATGACACCATGATCTCCATCATCATGATCAACATCATCGTGTCTTCATGAAGTTGTCACGCCAACGACTACTTCTACTTCTATGGCTAACGCGTTTAGCAATAAAGTAAAGTAATTTACATGGCGTTCTTCAATGACACGCAGGTCATACAAAAAATAAAGACAACTCCTATGGCTCCTGTCGGTTGTCATACTCATCGACATGCAAGTCGTGATTCCTATTACAAGAACATGATATCATACATCACAATATATCATTCATCATTCATCACAACTTCTGGCCATATCACATCACATGACAATTGCTACAAAAACAAGTTAGACGTCCTCTAATTGTTGTTGCATCTTTTACGTGGCTGCAATTGGGTTCTAGCAAGAACGTTTTCTTACCTACGAATAACCACAACGTGATTTTGTCAACTTCTATTTACCCTTCATAAGGACCCTTTTCATCGAATCCTCTCCAACTAAAGTGGGAGAGACAGACACCCGCCAGCCACCTTATGCAACTAGTGCATGTTAGTCGGTGGAACCGGTCTCACATAAGTGTACGTGTAAGGTTGGTCCGGGCCGCTTCATCCCACAATACCGCTGAAGCAAGATAAGACTAGTAGCGGCAAGCAAGTTGACAAGATCTACGCCCACAACAAAATTGTGTTCTACTCGTGCAATAGAGAACTACGCATAGACCTAGCTCATGATGCCACTGTTGGGGAACGTTGCAGAAAATTAAAAAATTTCCTACGGTTTCACCAAGATCCATCTATGAGTTCATCTAAGCAACGAGTCAAGGGAGTGAGTTTGCATCTACATACCACTTGTATATCGCGTACGGAAGCGTTCGAGGGAGCGGTGATGATGGAGTCGTACTCGACGTGATTCAGATCACCGATGACCAAGTGCTGAACGGACAGCACCTCCGCGTTCAACACACATACGGTACGGGCGACGTCTCCTCCGTCTTGATCCAGCAAGGAGGAAGGAGAGGTTGAGGAAGACAGCTCCACCGGCAGCACGACGGCGTGGTGTTGGTGGAGAAGCAGCACTCCGACAGGGCTTCACCAAGCTCGTGACGGAGAAGGAGAGGTGTTCGGGAGGGGAGGGGCTGCGCCTTGGCCTGTATATGCAGCCCTCCCCTCACCCCTCTATTTATAGGGGAAGGGGCAAGGGGGGCCGGCCCCTCTAGATGGGATCTAGAGGGGGGGCGGCGGCCAGGGAGGGGGGACTTGCCCCCCAAGCAAAGGGGGGCGCCCCCTCTAGGGTTCCCCCCCAACCCTAGGCGCATGGGCCCAAGGGGGGGGCGCCCAGCCCTCTAGGGGCTGGTTCCTGCCCCACGCAGCCCATGTGGCCCCCCGGGAGGGGTGGCCCCTCCCGGTGGACCCCCGGAACCCTTCCGGTGGCCCCGGTACAATACCGATATGCCCCTGAAACTTTCCGGTGTCCGTTTGACAACTTCCCATATATAAATCTTTACCTCCGGACCCTTCCGGAACTCCTCGTGACGTCCGGGATATCATCCGGGACTCCGAACAATATTCGGTATTCACATACAAGTCTTCCTAATAACCCTAGCGTCACCGAACCTTAAGTGTGTAGACCCTACGGGTTCGGGAGACACGCAGACATGACCGAGATGGCTCTCAGGTCAATAACCAACAGCGGGATCTGGATACCCATGTTGGCTCCCACATGCTCCTCGATGATTTCATTGGATGAACCACGATGTCGAGGATTCAAGCAACCCCGTATACTATTCCCTTTGTCAATCGGTACGTTACATGCCCGAGACTCGATCACCGGTATCCCAATACCTTGTTTAGTCTTGTTATCGGCAAGTCACTTTACTCGTACCGTAATGCATGATCCCGTGACCAAGCACTTGGTCACTTTGAGCTCATTATGATGATGCATTACCGAGTGGGCCCAGAGATACCTCTCCGTCATACGGAGTGACAAATCCCAGTCTCGATCCGTGTCAACCCAACAGACACTTTCGGAGATACCTGTAGTGTACCTTTATAGTCACCCAGTTACGTTGTGACGTTTGGTACACCCAAAGCACTCCTACGGTATCCGGGAGTTACACGATCTCATGGTCTAAGGAAGAGATACTTGACATTGAAAAAACTCTAGCAAAACGAACTACACGATCTTGTGCTATGCTTAGGATTGGGTCTTGTCCATCACATCATTCTCCTAATGATGTGATCCCGTTGTCAATGATATCCAATGTCCATAGTCAGGAAACCATGACTATCTGTTGACCAACGAGCTAGTCAACTAGAGGCTCACCAGGGACGTATTGTGGTCTATGTATTCACACATGTATTACGATTTCCGGATAATACAATTATAGCATGAATAAAAGACAATTATCATGAACAAGGAAATATAATAATAATGCTTTTATTATTGCCTCTAGGGCATATTTCCAACAGTATCAGTGTTACCTGAGGAAATCATACTTTGATGGCAAGTCTATAAACGAATTTCCGGTGAAGTCTCCTGTGCTAAATTTAGAAGAAATTGAATGGAAAAACCTTGTTATGCACTGGTCTCGTTCCCAGGATGAGGTACTGTCTATGAAATCACATGACAATTTGAACTTCTACTTTTCCGCATGTGCTTTACGGATCTTTTTGCAGGAAATCTGCTCGAAGAAGAGTTTCGGTTTGAAAAGAATGACAGGATATCGCAAATATGTTGCCCGCTGCTTTGCTCTTGTTAGTACCTGTTGTCTTGTATCACTGTACTTGCATACATACCTGGTTCATTATGTGACAGCAGTATGCATGATAGCTTGCTTATCAATTGTTCGCTCCAAATTATCTGATCTGTATGACTGGTTACATTAGTGTAGAATATATCCAATGCCAATGAATTTTTTTAGCTCTGCATTGTTCTTATAAGTACATGTTGTCCTTTATCAGTGTACTTATATTGACAGGTAGTTGTTCATGTACCATCACTCTGCAGCTTATTTTCCTTTGCCCTCCATTTTCTACACATCAGATCTATATTTACTCTTACCATAAGGTTGGTACTGAAGAAGTTTAGCTGTGCATTGCTCTTGGCTTGTGCCTTTTGCCTGTATCGCTGCACATACATTTATAGCTACTTGGTTATGTAGCATCACTCTTCATCTTATCTTAAATATTCTCCATTTTTCGTATATTATCACATCTATATATACCCTTAACAAAATGTATAATAAAGGCAATGCTTATGAAGAAGATTCTGTGGTAAACTTCTTGAATTGCCCCCCCCCATCAGCATGAACAAGGGCTTTATAGAGCCTATCTTCACCAGTAATGTAAGTTTGTCCTTCTCAAGCCTTCAAACTTTGTTGTGTACATTTGGTTAGGCATGAATGCAACAACTATTTATTTTTGGTGTTTGCATGAAATTACATGTTTAAAGTTTATTATGTACTCCCTCCGTTCCTAAATATAAGTCTTTCTAGAGATTTCAATATGGACTACATTCGGAACAAAACGAGTGAATCTACACTCTAAACTATGTCTATATACATCCGTATGTAGTTCATATTGAAATCTCTAAAAGACTTATATTTAGGAATGGAGGGAGTAGTTCATAAACAAAACTTTGTCCTTCTCAATTTAAGTTTTCAGTTGTACAACCAAGTTCCTTCTTCATACCATGTAAATTAAACTATACAGAGCAAGTGATCTTCTTTTGCACTGCATGTATGCTTCTGTTCTTCATCCGTAATCCAGTGGTGTGGTGAACCTACCAAGTACAGCATAATGTCATATTCTTTAATGTCTTAACTATGAACAATGTCATATCATTCTACTATTATTTAAATCGTCTCTTTATTTGCCAATCTGAAATGGGATAAGTTGACAGCACACTAACCATTGATACTTATGAGTTCTTGATATGTAATCCAGTGGTGTCGTGAAGCTGCCAACTCCTTCACAATGTCATTTCCTGCCATGTCTTGACCTGAACAATACCATATTGTGTTAATGCATTTTTAAACTGTGTCACTTTATTCGTCAGGAAGAAATGTGATGAATTGTCAGCACTGATACTTTTATGTGCAAAACATGTCATCTGTCTGCTTGTTTCTCTTTCAGAGAGAGGAAGATATAAGTGTTGAACAAGCGCAGTCTCATCATCTTGCTCAGGTGCTTGCGCTGCAGCTCGCCAGCAGGGCTAACCTTTCTTGAACTCTATTGAAGTGCTGTCGATTTTGTATATTATTTTGTCGGCGTGTTTATTTGCACTGGTGGCGATCTTTGATGCCCAGTGTATGTAATCTGCTGTCTGTTTGTGCTTTATTATCATGGTGGCGAACTTTGATGCCCAGTGGATGTAATATGCCGTAATTTCTTTATTGTATAGTCTAGGTTTTTTCTTATTCATGATGATGCAGTTATTTTACCGTATATATATATATATCCTGTCTTCGCAGTAAAGCGGCCAAACCGTAAAATTATGGTACATAATCGGGCCGTCATGCAATCACGATGTATGATCCGCATCATGGGCCCCGTCAAACTGGCCCACTAGTAGATTCGGGCCTTTAATAGGCCGAGTAACCCCCGGCCCTCTTTTCGCAAGAAAACTCAATGGGCTTTTAGGAGGCTGAAAAGTAGGTTGGGCCTGAAACGTGCCGAACAGCTCACGGGCTGGCAACAGCCCGAATTGGACCCCGGCCCATGATTGTGCAAATCAAATCACAAGCTTTTAACAGGCCAAAATTGTCTCGGTCCTTGTTTGGCCCAATCAGATATCAGCTGCGAGTAGGCCGGATGCAAACCGGGTCGTTGTTAGGCCCAACTATATGACGGGCTTTTAACAGACCAAAATTAATATAGGGCCGAAATGTTAAACAGGCCCTTAACAGGCCGAAACTAATATCAGGCCGATTTACTAAATGGGCCTTATCTAGTGGGCCCAAAAGCATCGCGTCCAGTTAATGGGCCGAATCTGATATGGGCCATAATTGAGGTTGAAGCCTCTTAAAGGGCCGGAGCTGATCTGGGCCGTGATTTGGCCCAGAACATGGGAGGCTTTTAACAGGCCGGATCTCATATGGGCCATTATTAGGCCCGGAACATGGTAGGCCATTAATGGACCGGATCAAATATGGGCCGACATTTGGCCCAAAACATGGCAGCCAGTTAATGGGCCGGCCTACTACGGTCCTCAAAATCTTGTGGGCCTACAGCTGGGCCGGCCCATTAGTGTCGGCGAAATCTCGTGGGCCTTTAGCTGGGCTGGCCCATTATGATCCGCAAGAATTTTGTGGGCCTTTACCTGGGTTGGCCCATTATGGCACACAAAAATCTTGTGGGCCTTTACCTGGGCCAGCCCATTATGGGCCGCGAAATCTTGTGGGCCTTTAGCTGGGCCAGCCCATTATGGTCCGCAAAATCTCGTGGGCGTTTAGCTGGGCCAGCCCATTATGGTCCGCAAAATCTTATGGGCCCTTAGTTGGGCCGGCCCATTTAAACTCGATGGGCCGTGCCACGTGTCGACGTATCATAGACGCCTTCTGTCCAATGAGTGGATGACATCTGTCCCAACGATGAGTTGACACGTGTTTCCTCCAGCCAATGATGATTTTACACGTGGAAAATCCCCATTGGTTGGGGCTGTTAACGGGTTATCGGATCCAAAACCCAACCCAATAGCTTAACGGCGTTCCGTTATGGTGGATGCCACGTGTCGGTCACCCTTGACGAAAGCACTTCTGTGACACGCTATTTATCATCATGGAAGTGGACACTTCCGTGATGATAATTTTGGTAATGTCATGGAACACTTCTACGACAGCACAGGTATGACTATCTTGATTCTGTCATAAATTTGTCATGGATGTACATGCATGACAGAAAACGCGACCTACTGTGACAAACACGTATCATCACGGAAGTGTATTTTTTTTGTAGTGGATATGGCCAAGAAGGATGTGATGAATGAAATATATGTGATGTATGAGATTGATCATATTCTTGTAATAGGAATCACGACTTGCATGTCGATGAGTATGACAACCGGCAGGAGCCATAGGAGTTGTCTTTATTTATTGTATGACCTGCGTGTCACTGAATAACACCATGTAATTACTTTACTTCATTGCTAAACCGTTAGCCATAATAGTAGACGTAATAGTTGGCGAGACAACTTCATGGAGACACGATGATGGAGATCATGGTGTCATGCCGGTGATGATGATGATCATGGAGCCCCGAAGATGGAGATCAAAAGGAGCAAAATGATATTGGCCATATCATATCACCATTTGATTGCATGTGATGTTTATCATGTTTATGGATCTTATTTGCTTAGAACGACGGTAGTAAATAAGATGATCCCTCATAATAATTTCAAGAAAGTGTTCCCCCTAACTGTGCACCGTTGCGAAAGATCGTTGCTTCGAAGCACCACGTGATGATCGGGTGTGATAGATTCTAACGTTCACATACAACGGGTGTAAGCCAGATTTACACACGTGAAACACTTAGGTTGACTTGATGAGCCTAGAATGTACAGACATGGCCTCGGAACACAAGAGACCGAAAGGTCGAACATGAGTCGTATAGTAGATACGATCAACATTAAGATGTTCACCGATGATGACTAGTCCGTCTCACATGATGATCGGACACGGCCTAGTTGACTTGGATCATGTATCACTTAGATGACTAGCACTACTGGAATCAGCTACTTTGCCATCTGCCAGCTCTTTGCCGTCTGCTAGCAGACGGCAAAGAAGCTCTTTGCCATCAACTACCCGAAAGCAGACGGCAAAGAACTGGCTGATGGCAAATAAAGCCTTTGCCATCAGCCTGTTCTTTGCCGTCCGCTAGCTGACGGCAAAGAATCTTTGCCGTCCGCTAGCAGACGGCAAAGAGGGAGGGGGGCCCCACTAAGGAGCTGGTTAAAAAATACTTAACGTCCCCCCGCTTTGCCGTCCGCCGCAGACGGCAAATATGAACAGAAGCGGATGGCAAAGGAGGGCGGACGGCAAAGGCTACCCTAAGTAACCTAACTAACGGCCGAGCCCCCTCCCCCGCCCGTTACTCATCTCTCTCCCCTCGACCTCCTCTGCCCCCG